>NC_061862.1:5226472-5526472 GCF_907164915.1 Impatiens glandulifera | reverse complement strand
ATGCATAATTATTAACTAGAAAAAAGGAAAAAGTTGTGGAAAGTAAGTTGATGATGTTAATCTCTTTAATCTAAATCTTTATTCTTTAATTCTATAATCTTAATACTCTATGTCGATAAATTGAGATAAACATAAGTTGCGGAAACGTACCTGAATCTGGAATGAAGAACAGTTTATTAAGTCGTTCTTCGTTATTCTCTTCTTCTTGATCTTCTCTTGATCTTAAATTTTCTTGTTCTGGATATGGACCTGGATCGGAATGTGAATCTTCTTGTTCTGGATTTGGACCTGGATCGAAACGTCTGATGTGGATGGGGTTTAAGTCTTTCAACCCTTTATCGATAGCCTTCTTGAGTGTTATTGAGAGATGAACATAAATATTTTGTCTGATGAGAGAAACAAATTAGGTAGGCTATCTATATGGGTTGGGGACCTAGCCCTAATATACTCATTTATTATTCGAAATAATAAATGGTATTTCTGCTTCTACACAAATATGTCCCCATATTTATTATAGATGTCTAAATAAGCCCATAACTTTTATACTTTAATAGATCACTTTAATTGAGCTTTAATCTTTATTATGATAACAACTAATATACAATTATTAAATAATATATGTACCCAAATATTGGAAACAATTCCAACAATCTCCCACTTGGGTCATATAATATTTCCTTCAATTATATATTATAACCTTAAGAGCTCAAAATATCGTTATCATTTCCAAATACATCTATATCAATCTCGTCCATCAATTATATCAACATAGGATTAAAGCGATTTTTGTTACATTAGTTCGTAACTAAACCCTCAATAGTCACATATGTCAATACAATCAAATGACATAGATTAAACATGGGTGTGTAGTGTGGATTAACATGTAGTGTGATCTATAAAATGTCTAATACCAACTGGTCCTCATTTATTCTTTATAGAGATCAATCTAAATAACTTTATAATCTTGATTTCTTTAAAAACTAAATCTTTAATTTCTTTGGAAACTGATTCTTTAATGTGCACATAAATTCCAAATTATATCTATACAAGCATCACAATACAAACTCCCACTAAAACTATATATAATCTAAATATGCAATATCCATATGAATAATATGTTCATGAAAGACCTCGAATAACAAATATTTAGAGAACTGGTCTGTAATTTTAGAGTTTGTCCAAATATTCTCAATAGATAAGTAACATTCTAAATTCTTTATTTTCCAAATAGTTCGACTTAGTCGAACTCATATTACTCTTAAAGTAAAAGAACTGCAAATTATTGTCACGTAATATCTTTAGTGGTCTTTCTATATCATTCATAATTTGCAACCCCGTGACAAAACTTTGCAGTCAGATTCTTTAATTGGATGCCACAAAACACCTAATAAATTCTGCCATCAACTTGAAATAATTCGAGTGTCTACTTAACACTCTTACAAGAATTAATTCTTTAAACTAATAATTAAACTAAAATTATGTGGCACGAATTTCTGACTGTTTTGGTATCCAAAAAAATTCGAATCAATATACCAAATAATCTCTATCCGATTCGATTTCACTATATGAGTATGTAATGTTTTGTTCTTAAAATATCACATTACTTGTTTGGTTGCTTTCTTAATGATCCAAACTAGGACCTTTCAAGTATTTGTCCAACATCATAAATATATTTAATTTCTTGATTCATATAATTTTGAGCATACATTAGACTCTTGTTTAAGGAGTCTTTTGTATTTATTCATTTTCAAAGCTAATATTGAAATACTTATGAGACTAAAATTTGTCTCTAGACTTTTTTTTAAATATATCCAACAATTAACATTTAACAATTCTTTAGTCCAATTTATTTTTTTTAGGCCTGTAATGACTAACCTTAACTGGAAAACCCCAAAAGAATTTATTAGTTGTTTTAATTGAAACTTATTCCGTATATAAGTTGTAGTTCTTTAATTATTTTCTCCAAATAAATTTATTATATGGAGATATGCCCTAAATGTTTGTTTCTAAATAAAGAGTTTCTGAAATTATTCCTTAATTCTTTATCTTTAATATGAATTGTCAATGTCCACGCCCTTACCATCAATTGACTTTTGACAATTAACTCAACCGTACATCAACACATTTACTTTAGTAATACTGAAATTTATCATCAAATGTGTATGAAACTAAAGTTAAATTACTCTAAGAACAAACAAAAAATTGTAATATGTATTCTTTTATGCACCACTTTCTTTAGTAATTTTTTTTAGGTGCAACATCTGCAATTCTTACAACTTCATTTCTTTATTATCTTTTAAGTTATTTGCTAAGTGGACATTATTTATGTTATTTTTGTTTTAATCTTTATTTTCTTACACAATATGATGTGAGTTCATATAAAGTAGTCTCATTTTAGGCAACTGCAATTCACATCAATTAACTTAAGTGTGAATAAGAAAATTCAAATTAGATGCATGAGAATACATTAGTATAACTCTAACTTTAATGCATTTAATTTTGAAACAAAATAAAACATATGGTGTATTTTTTTATGAAATCTTTATTCTAATAATAACCTTAGCAATTTTAACCCTTTTAGATATAATTCTTAAAAAAATAACAAATTCTAGATACGCCTTAAAATCTTCATCATATAAAATGAACTTAAGATGTTGACAAGAAAAATTCGTATAAGCAGAAGTGTTAACTTAATTATATAACAAAACAAATGAACAACCATACTCACAAAATTTCAATAATCACATAAATTCAAAATAATGGTACGTCTCATCATAAGATACCAAACGCAACATTAATATTTAATCTTTGAACATTAAATATTAACTTACAAACGAATAAGTCCTGTCAAACAATTGGTTATCTTTGGATAGTTCAATTATTCACATGGCACGCCGAATAATTGTTACATATTTATTACCACATGTGCATAATGTTATTCTCACCAATTATTTATCTTCCTTTGAGCCGATTAAATAACCGCATGAATTACATACACATTACCTTCTTAGTTTATAAAATATATTAACCTACACAAGAGAGCCTACTTTGGTAGGATGTTGTTACAATTAATTGATTTAATAAATTAATAACTTATGTACATATTTTAAGTGTGTAACTCGACCAATTATTAAACTTCCTTTTGTCCGATTAATAATCGCATAGTTACAAACACAACCGTCTTAATCTTATAAAACAAATATGTTCTATAGATTAATCATTTGTACATTATTTAAATTTGCAATCCGACCAATTATTAACCCAATTATTAACCTTCCTTCGGGCCGATTAACAACCGCATAATTACAAATTTAAGTGGACCTAAAATTGTATCAAATTTTGAATGTGTTATTAATACCGAAAATCTGAATATTGTTTTATGTATCAAAATCGCATAAATTCTATATGCGTACAACACAAAACAAATAATTGTGATTTTACTAATCACTCAAATATTTCTTAATATCAATCAACTCAATATATACATAAAAACCAAAATATGTATATATATTCGAATGTGTAATATAACATGATTGATTATTCATCCAAATATAATATAAAAGATATAAATAACTTTAAATTTATCAATTATTATATTAATTGATATATCATAATTTATTTCCTTAATTACTGATAAATTTAACAAACAACAAACATTGATATTTTTATTTATTCTTTAATTATAAATTATTATTATTAATAAAAAATAATAATAATAAATATTTTCTTTCTTTTTATTCTGAATAACATAAATAATAAATATCTTAATTAAATTATAAATTAAGGTAAATATAAACATGTATATTTTTCTTTACTTAATTCTCAAATTATAATATATATATATATATATATATATATATTGTTAAAAATAATAAATAATTAATAATCTTAGAAAATATTAAATGTGATGATGAAGCTCAAGAGTTGAAGATCAAGCGTGAGAGGAAGATGAAGCTCAAGAGATGCATTATTTAATGTCATAAATTGCATTTATTTTAAGTTCTAGATTGTTTATATCTTATCTTTTAAATTGAAGATCACTCATTAGTTTTTCTTATATCAAAATTAAGTGAGTTGTAGCTACTTAAGATTTCTATCAATAAAATTATATTTTCTTAGTTATAATATTTTCCGCACCAACAAATTTGGTATCAAAGCAAGGTCACGTTTCAATATTGAAATGACATCCACTCTATTCTCATACTCTCCAAGTCAAATTCCTCCTATCTTTGAAGGCGAATTCTATGAATTCTGGAGCAGCCAAATGAAAACATTTTTTATATCCCTAGGTCTTTGGGATATAATAGATGAAGAAGAACTCGATGTACCCAATGAAGACGACGAAGGATACGCGAAATTTGAAAAGGATCTCAAAAAACGAGATGCATTAGCTTTGCGCTATATTCAACAAGGAGTTGGGAAAACTGTATTCCCTCGTATTTTTGGAGTAAAAAAGGCCCAAGATGCTTGGATGATATTGAAACAAGAATTTCAATGTACGAAGAAAACGATCGCATTAAAACTCTAAGCCTTATGGAAAGATTCTGACAATCTAAAGATGGAGGATCGAGAAAAGGTACAAGATTTTTCTTCTCGTGTTTCTACTATTGTAAATCAAATAAAAAGCAGCGGAGATGAAATCAAAGACAAAAAGGTTGTTGAAAAGGTTCTTCGAAGCCTTCCTCAAAAGTTCGGTCATGTTGCCGCTGCGATTGAAGAATCAAAAGATTTGTCCAAGATGACAATATATGAGTTGATTGGATCTCTTCTAGCACATGAGCAAAGAATTAATCACTCTTGTACTCCATCAATTGATCAAGTCTTCAAATCCAAGAAAGTACCAGAAGCGTTTTCAAGAAGTCATCACAATAAATTTGGTAAGAAAAATGAAAAGACATTCGGTTGGAAAGACAAATCACCACAACAATCTGGTGATTCTTATTCCTGTATCATTTGCAAGAAATCAAATCATAAGTCAAAAGATTGTTATTTCAAATGCAAAAGATGCAAAGGTAGGAGCGCTTGAACTCCACTAGACAGTCCCGCTTGCTTTCAAGGCATGATTAAACACGGGATGGAGAAAAGTCAAGCTACGGTTAGAAAGAAAAAGAACCAAATTAGGGATGAATCTCCCCACTACGCGGTATGACGTTTTTTTGATAAACCCCTTGAGCGTTAGCCCAGACCCCCCCCTAGGGAAAGACCTCCTACCCAACGACTTGGAAGGGGACTTGATTTTAAACTTAAATTCAATGAGCGACTCTATAATCAAATAATAAAATCTTTCAACAATTAATTATTTTTAATTAATTTAAATATTTTCTTTAATAGAGTTTTAATTTGATTAATCTAAAATTGATTAAGAAAATTAATTATTGTTATAATTAATTTTTAACATCAAAATACATTTTTATATATATATATATATATATATATTCAAACACACAAATTGAGACTAAGAAAACTAGCTTTTCTTGAAAGTAAATATTCGGTGTTACACCAACATCAATTATCTCCTCTTATTTTAAAGGCTTGTTCAGATTTGAGTTATTGTTATAGTATGGGTTATTTGAAAATAATGATTAATTGTGATTTTGAGAATATATATAATATTTTTGGTAAAATAACCTAAATATATTCATTATATTATGATAAAATAAAATAAATTGTGTTTTAGTATTTTGTTTAATAAATTAAGTGATATATCAGAAAAGGGGAATAAAAAAATGTTTTTTTAATTTTGGTTTATTTAAAATATAAATATTTATATGTGTAATTGTGTAGATTACTATTTGACAAATATAATAAATATTAAAACACTAGGCTTAACTATGTTTTAGAATAAACTTTGATTTGTTTTTTTATATAATTAAAAAAAACTATTATATTGTTTTCTAGTGAATTTTAAGAATTTCAAAGATCTTGATTTTGATAAATGAGCATTACCTTCATTGTCTTATGCCGAAATCTACATAGGTGTTGTATTGACTTCCCAGCCCCCAAAAAATATTATATTAACAAATTTGTATATATCTCCACATTTAAAAATAATAATAATTTAAATCAATTTAAATCACACCTAGGTAATAATTTATGTTTAACTACTGAATTAGTTAGAGTTTTTCTGTGAAAATGTAATATTATTTTTATCATGATTTAATAAGTATTAGATTTTACAAATATATTAATGCAGATATGGCCTTGCTTGGATAGGTTTATATAATAACATGAATTATTTGAAAAATAATAAATTGTGGTGATTTTGAGAAAATGTATAATTTTTTTTTATATAAAAAACTTAAAAAATATTAATATATATATATAATGATAAAATTAGAAAAAAATAATATTTTAGTATTTTAGTGAATAAATTGAGTGATGGAATAGAAGTAAAAAATGAGTGAAATTATATTATTTAGATTTGTGTCATTGAAATAATTCAAGTCAAATATTGTTTGACAATGATGTAGTTGAGTAGTTAGTATTTTTCATTCTTGTACTTAATTTTTTTAATTTTTAATTAATTAAATAATTGAGTGATATAATTAAAAAAAATGAGTGAAATGATATTTTTTGAAGTATTATTAAAATAATTCAAATCTCCTATGTAGATGGTCAAATATCTAGACAGTTATGTAGTTGACTAGTTAGTATACTTTTAATGTTGCATTTAATTTTCCTAATTTTTAACTATTTAACAGTTGGGATGTTTGCTACTTTTATTTATTTATTTATTTATTTGAGGGAGTTACTTCATACTTAATTAGAATAAAGCCCATCAACACACTAATTAGTTGCCTTTTCATATCAACAAGAGTCATCACATATTTAATTTATTGAAATTATCAAACTATAAAATGAATCATGTAAACTTTCCCCCAATTTATTATTTAAAAAAAATAGTAATTAATTTATTTTTTAATAATATTAATTATAATTTTTGAGATGTGAGTAGATAATTTAGATCAATTCTTCTATAATTTTAACTATATATTTTTTTTAATGATTTTTTTTTTGTTATTATTTCTTTTGTGACGTTTTAATTTTATTTTTGTAATATTGAGCTAGTGATATATAATTTCTTAAAAAAATTATTCTTTCAAAAGGGTTGTGTGCAATTTAATTTTGTCAATTTATGTTTTGATACCATCTCATAATTAAGGGTTCTTGTCAACCAAAACAATAGAACAATGGAGCGTGTGCGTGGATTCAATTGTGTACCACACAATATGTAAAACTAATTTACATATATTAGAATTGTATGATACCAACTCTATATGATAGATGTAGATTTCACTATCTTAAACATTACTTTAATTTTTTATACAAACATTTTAATGAAATTTAAGTCACATAAATTAATCTTTATGAAGAAACATTAGAAATAGTTTGTTCATTTTCATTGATCTAACATTATATTATATAATTATGTTTGTCTAAAGTCTAAACATCTAGAAGTTTGAAGTTTACAATTTAAATGTTTAAGGTTTAAATTAATAGATTTATCAATAATTAAGAGAGTTCATACAAAGTTAATACCTAACCTCCAAAATATCTATATATTTATTATGTATGTAAAATCTCATAATAACCTAAAAAATAATGTAGATTATGATCCAAATAAAAATCAATATTTGATTATAAAGCTAAAAATGAAACCATAAATATGAATCATAATAGTAATAATAAAAATCCTATATCAAACACAAAAATAAAATCTCTCTTAAAATATCTATGTAGGCTCTGAAATTGGAGTGAACACCAAAGCCATTGATGGGAAACACTAATTAATTAAGAAGCAGAATGCTTATTACATTTATCTGTTGTAAAATTTAACCAAAAATAAGCCATTATTATTCTGCAGGAAAACAAAACAGATCCGACAACAACATAAGACGGTTCTTACTCTCAAACTTCCCATCAAATCCAAAGTAAAAAGGGGATTGAAAAAGTGTTAGTGGAGATATTGAATTGAAATAAGAATTTTAAAAGAAAGACTAGCTTTTTGTGTTCTGTTTATATAGCAGATCATTTCTGCAGAATCGCTTCTAAAGGAGTCTCTAGTGTCGCTACAGCGTGATCTTGGCTAGCCTTCACCGCTGCAAATTCACAATAATCAATTATCGATAGAAATTGAATGGCATTGATTTGAACAAAAAGTAACCTGCTTAAAATTCCAATAATAAAAAGGCCATTAGTGTTCTTTCAAGGTATTGTTACACAACTGCAAACATGTTTTTCCTAAGTGTAACTCATAAGTCACATGATACAATCATCCATAAAACACAAAGGCAGAGTCAGGTTCATGACATGAGCTAAAATCAGAACCAAAAAAGAAAACCATCAAGAGTAAAAATCCCCAAAAACACAAGAATTTGTATCTTACATTCCAAATTTCTAATACAAATTCATGACTAATACGTATAGGAGGCTAACCTTCTAGTATCATTTAATGTTCATGGACTACAAGTTAAAGCAAGAGAATCAATCTTGAACTGCCCACAAATTTCAATACAAGTTTCTTTTTTTTTTTATTGATAATGATGGTAGGATTTAAATACTTAACTACTACCCAATGTAAATTAAATATAAGGTCAGTTAGCATAATGAATTCAATTCAATCAATGAACAAAGACTAGGGCAATGGTCGGATAAAGTGATTTTCAAGTCTAGACTAATAATAAAATAAGTGTACCTAAAATAAGTATTTGTTTCATTTGGCACTGGACTATCTAAATCAAATCTTTCTGGTATAAACTCTTCTGCCCTCTCCCAAACCTAAAAAAAAAACAATTCTCATAACTTAATTGCACGATTAATCTTAAAGTAAGGTCGATTGATCAAACCTGAGGCGAATGATGAATATTGTAAATTGAAATCATTATATCTTGACCCAGTTTAACTTTATAATTTCTGGGAAGTTGATCAACAATCTGGGATTTTCTTATCAACACCTGCACCAATAAAAACCAATCAAAAGGTGTCGTAAAACAAACAAAACAAGAAGAGAATTGAGAATTACGGATGGATGTGGATATAAACGCATAGACTCATTGATGCAACGCATCAAATACTTAAGATCCTTTATGTCTTCATACGACAGAAGCCTTCCTTGTAAAACTCTATCAACTTCTTCTCGAGCCTTTTCCAAAGATGATGGATTCTTTCATCATGAAAAGAATTAACAAACTGAATTGATCACAAGTTTATATAATATATAAGAAATGAAAACTATTATCTGTTAATGTTATACTTTACTTAGAAGATATGAAGTCCAATTTAAAACTGAATCAGTCGTCTCATGACCTGCAACTAACATCGACAATAGGTCATCTCGCAATTGTAAACTCGAAACCACGCCCCACGCCCCACACAGACCCCCCAACCCAACCCCCACGCCCAACCCCCACGCTCAACCCCACGCACTACCCACGCCCCACGCACTACCACACGCCCCATTCACTAAATCCTAAACTAAAACCCTAAAAGTAATTTTGAGGTTTTAAGCATTCAGGTTTGTTTAGGTTTGTTCAGGTGAACCCTAACTAATCATTCAGATTTGTTCAGCATGTAAGAATAGAACGAGAAACTGAATGATTATAACGAGAAAGGAAGAATAGAATGTGAAAGAACCTGAGGAAGCTCAGTGTCGCTCAGTGTCGCCAGGGCTCAGCATCATCGGGGCTCAGCATCGCCGGGGCTTGGCGATCGTCCGGTTGGGCTTGGGCTCGAGGGGGAGTCGACGATCGTGGGAGTCGATAGTTGTCATGGGTAATGGATTCCCGGTTTGGGAGCAACCGTCGCAGTCGCGTGGGAAGAGATGGGAAAGAAAACGGGAAGAAATGGGGGAAAAGAAAAAGAAAAAAAAATAGTAAGAGTAAAAGTGTCCAAATAAAAAAAAAAGGTTAAAAATAAAAATGAAAATTACTAAGGTCATTTTTTTAATATTCTCTGTCTGTTTCTCTTGAGGGTCATTTGATCCAATTTCCCCCCTCAAACTGTTTCTCATCTTTTTCTTCATCTTCACTTATGATTTCAACCCGAATGTACTCCTACTTTTCAATCATTCTCTTGATACTCACATGAAAAAGGCATGGATGCTGGGTCAAACGTTCCATTACTAAAAAAACAATTGGATATTTATTTTGCATTTCGGTTTCATATATTTTGAGTAGGACCAATCGGTACATGATAAAAGAAACAAGATCTAAGATGGCGGGAGATGTTCATATAGTTCCTCCTTTGAGAGGGAGCCGATCATTGAAAAAAGTAATTGGAGATTTTTTGGTTACAAAATTAAGATTAAAATTAAGATTAAGACATGTGATTGTGTTAAATGTTAATTTTTGGATTAAAATTTTTAATTAAGTGAAATTATTTTTATTTTTTAACTTATTTATCTTTCCTAATATAATTGTTTTAATCATTATTAATTTTTATAAATTTATAAACATTTTATAAAATTATATAAGTTATTTACATTTAAATCTAAATAAACTATTTTTTATAATATATATTTTGAAGAATATTTATCATATAAAATAAATCATTTATTAATTTTTTACATATATTTCTTTTATAAGATTAGAATATATTTATATTTATATTACAATATTTAAAAAAAATATATAATAATTGTTTCTTAAATCTGTTCCTTACATTTTATATTATAATTTTATATTAGATAAGTAAATAACATAAAATTGTAAAGTTTTAATATTTTTCTTTATAAAATAAGATTTTTAAAATTTAATTACTTAATACATATTTATTACTGATAATTTTCAAATATAATTAAAAATTAATCTTAATTTTAGATACTATTTTAAAATTTTAATTAATTAATATATAATTTTCAAGTTTCTAAATTTTTAAATATTAATAAATATATATTTTCTTGAATAACACTAATTATATATAATAATTAAAAGATTTTATTATTTTCAATAAAATATTTATACAATATCTTAAATTTAATTTCAAATAGTATTAATAATTTTTATTATATATTATTTTATATTAAATTAATTTATTTCAAAATAATAATATAACATTTTTTATTAAAACAATATTAATTAATATTTGTTTATTATAAATAATAAAAAATATTAAAAATTATATTAATATTTTAAACTCATAAATAAATATTTTTTTCACTTTAACTTTTAAATATTTTTAAAATAAACATTTAATATATTATTTATAAAATAATTAATATAAATAAATATTAAATATTTCTTATTTTAAAAATAATTTTATTATTAAATATACTATAATTTATTATTTGATTGTTTTTATGGAATATTCAAATTATTAATAATATTTTTATATATTATTTTAAAATAACAATTATTAATTAATATTTATTTTATAAAAATAATTAAAAAATTAATAATATAATAAATTTTCAAAATTTTAAATAAAATGTTAAAGAGTTTTATTTTATTGATATTTTTAATATTATATAATTAATTAATATTTTTTCATTATATATTAATATTTTTTAATTATATATTAATAATATATATTATTATATATTCATAATATATATTTAATTTATATTATTTATTATTAAATTTATAATATTATAAAATTAAATATTGAATAAAAAATAACAAGAAGATGACAATCTCATTTCATCAAAATAAAAGTTTCAATGTTCATTTATTAAATATATATATTTTTCAAATTTTTAAATATTAATATATATACATATTTCTTAATATCACTAATTATATATAATAATTAAAAGATTTTATTATATTAAATTAAATTATTTTAAAATAACTTTTTATCAAACAAATATTAAAAATTATATTAATATTTTAAACTAATGAAAAAATATTTTTTAACTTTGTTTTTTTAAATATTTTTAAAACAAAGATTTAATATTATTTATAAAATAATTAATAAAATTAAAAATTAAATATATTTTTCATTTTAAAAATAAATTTATTATTAAATATAATAATAGTTTATTATTTGATTGTTTGTATGAAATTATTAATATTAATTTTTATATACTATTTTAAAATACTAACAGTTTTTAATAATTGTTAATTAAAATTTGTTGTATATCATGATATACATGATTTTTTTTCAACTTAAATTAATTTTTTCTTCACTCCTTTGTTTTTATTTTATCATAAAAATATACATAATTATTTTAATAGACATAAATATTTATTTTGTCTATTTATTTTTATTTTAATATATTTTAGAGATTTATAAATAAATAATTTAGGATTTAAATGTCCACATTATTTATTCAAATTATTTATCCTTTTAAAATTATTTTGGACTAAATGAATATAATATTTATCTCAAATTATTTTATTTTGGTATTATTTTAATTTTAATTAATTGAAATTAATATATAAATTTATTTGTTGACAAGTAATTGTTTAAATTTTATAATTTGAATATTAAATTTTAGTGTTTACAATTGAGAATTATATTATTCTTGTATAATTAAAATTTTATTTTATCGAAATTATGTTAATTTTATCTTATTAAATTAAATATTTTTTTTCATCAAAACAAAATAATGACGAATAAATAAAATCAAATGTTCTTTAAGTTAATAAATCAGATTAAATATGATGAAAACAATATGCTATCAAACGATTCCTAATATAAAAAAGTATAATAACAAAGAGGGTTGTTATGCTTAAACAATAGTTATCATTTTTATATAAATGAATTATTTTAAAAAATAAAATAATAATTGATAGTGATGGTATTATAATGTTTATTGTAAGATATATTACAATTATATTTCATCACAAATTATGACATTATTTAAATTGATATATTTAGATAGATAATTATAGATAAGTATTTAATTTAATTAACTGGATATTTAATTTAACTTAGATTGAATTAGGTCAATCCAATCCCTCTATTTATGTATTTTTTTTACAGATTAATATTCTTTGCTAAATTAAATAATTTTAACTAGAGTATATTTATTTACTTTTCAAATTTGTCCAACTCAATAAATAAACGATATGGATAAAAACAATACTTATAGATAAGGAGCAATAAGTGGCGGCCCTGCCTAGATGTGGCCAGCTAGGGTTAGTTACCAACTAAATTAAATTACTTTTATTAATTATAATAAAAATTATTATATAACAAGTTAAATATAAAAAACTTGGCACAAGGGGTTACGCACATACCCACAAACACATTTAACCATTTAACTAGCGCAAAATTTGCTAAAAATACTATGAGTTTAAGCGGAAGACCATATTTATAGAGTGTAATGTTAGTTCTCTTTTATTTTAAAAATAAAATAATAATAATAATAACATTTTTTTAAGTAGGTACTCTAAATTTCGAATCGCCCAATTAATTCTTATATAAAAAACATGACAATCCAATGAAAGCTATACCTTCCCCTCCACACTATTTAATTTCATAATTAATATCTTACTTTACCTTACCCGATTCATTATTCTTCAATATTTTGGGCCCTGTTTGTAAATTATATTCCCTTAAATATTGTCCATATTTATTTTTTCCTTTAATTAATTAGCAACCTACAATAGAATGAAAATTGTCATAATACATATAATGGATGAAAGAGGATAATGATAATGATTATAAAATTCCTTCAAATTATTTGGACGTGATACTAATGATTGATAATCCATAAATTATTTAAGAAAATATCATTTACACTAATCCACAATTATTTAAAATTATAATACTAATGATTAATAATCATATAATAAATATAAATTCACCAAACCTCATTTTTGTAGAGTTTGAAAAAATAAATTTAAGAGAGAACTATAATCAATTTATCAACAAATAAAATAAAATGGGTTATTGAAAATATTATGAGATTTTTTATATAAATTTACATCTTTAAAATAAAGAGGAGATTCCTTAAAAAAATATAATAGAATAGTCAAAGATTATGGCTAAACTCAATATTAGTTAGGGCTAGCTTATCTGGACCATTGAGTGGTTGGGTTTCTTGACGCGTCAACATCTCGGGTAACGTGGACCTCCATTATTTGTTTAATTTTTTTTATTAAGCTTGTTTGGAAAAGAGTTTTATGTTATAATATTATTATTAAAACACCTTACAATCTTATTACTTTTCGCTAAAGACGCGCTTTGAAGGATTCAGACTACTTATAAGAATTGTAAACACATTTGAAATATTTCATGATTATTCGGTGAATGTTCCGGTCTTCGAAATAATCTTAATAAGTCACACATCTTTTTTTCAAATTCTGTTTCGAATAGAAAAAATATAAGGTTGACAAATGTGTTGGGGTTTAAAATTTGTGATCTTTCGTCAACATATCTTGATATGTTATTATGTGCTAAATTACGATCCAATGTCTCTTGGGACTTGAATATCACTAAAATGTAATGTAAATTGTCTAGATGAAAAGTAAAATAATCCCAAAAGGGGGTCAGCTAATTCTCATTAAAAATATGTTGTTATCTATGCTCACATATATGATATCGTTATTCATTCTCCCCAAGAGTGTGGCGGTGAAAATAGTGTGAATAATGTGTAAATTTTTATGGGGATCTTTTAACTCATCGTTTTATCAACTAATTAGTTGAGATAATGTTAAATGTTTTAAAGATTAAGAAGGTCTAGATATTCGAGATCTTATTTCTTTTAATAAATCTCTTCTATCAAAATGGTGTTGTAGATTTGTAATGGAGCCGAATAGTCTTTGGGCATCGCTAATCAGATGTAAGTATGATAATGATTGGTCTAGTTGGTTCACCAAAATGTCTAATTATCTAGCGGAATGTAGCATTTAAAGGGAAATTTATTCTATGTGAAAAAGTTTTCGTGAACAGTCTAGATTCATTGTGGGGGATGGTTTTTCGATTAAATTTTATGACGACATTTGGCGTAGTGTCAAAAGTCTAGCTATGGCGTATCATGAACGATGTATCATGAGCTTACTTCCATTGCTATATGTAGAAATGACACAATTAATGACATGTTTGATTCTCGGTCTAGTGGTTTCGTTAGCCGAATTAGATATAAAAGAAGATTAAACATTATGGAGACTTCGTTCCATAATAGAGTTTTATTTTTGGTAGAACGTAAACAAGTGTCATCGTCTGAACAAGACATTATGCGTTGACAATATATGGATAGTTTTCATGTGAGACATTGCTACAAGTTGTTCGTTAAGATGATTCTATATAGTTTTTATTGGGAAAATTTGTGGAAGTCAAAGATTCAATCCAATATCTCGTTATTTGGATAAAGCGTTATTCATGGTGGAATTCTAACATATAATATTTGCATGAAAAAATGTTGTATTTTGGATAAAGCGTTACTCATTTACTTTTGTATTGTCCAAGAGTGACTAGTATTTAGAGTCTTTAATAGAGTATTATTGTGATTAACTGGGTGATGCCCAAGTCTTTATGTAGTTGTTAGAAAATTTGGATTTATGCGGCTGATATAACAGACCTACATATTTAGATTACTATTCCAATTATTCTTTGATAGATTATCTGGTTAGAGAGAAATCGTCGACTTGTAATGATCGTAATCGTCCGATGCATATCATTCATAATACTATTATTATGATATTTTCTGAGATTCGTTCAGGAAAACAGTAAAGTCTGTCGAGGAGTTTTGTTTTTGGAAAAAATGACTTAACGTTATATATTTTATTAAAAATTCCAAAAAACGGGAAAAAACCCAAATGAGTTTCTATATTTTCTTAGACAAGCCTAGGAAAATTAAGTTCGTTACGGTCTAAAAATAAATGAATTATAAACCATCATCGAAATTACAAACAAATTTAAATTGCGTTTATCTCGCTAAAAAATAGCGTCTTTGGTGACTTCCTGATATGATACCTTCTAGTTCCTATAGATATTCAAATTCTATTCATTTTCTGGGGCTTTTCTCCATGTCTGGATGCTCGCGCTACAGTCAATTACAATATCATCCCAAGTCTGCTCTAGAGTTATTCGATTCCTCGAGAATGCCCTCGCGTTTCTCTCCCGTCAGATGTTGTAATTGTTGAGCCGAATCCGCATTTAAAAATCTTTGACTTAAACTTTGTTCCCTTCGCTTTCATCACAGCTACTTCCTCGATTTATTTCCAGTTTCCCAAGAATCTGGTTATCTCCATATTTTTTCAAATTTATTCCAAAGTTTCGAGGCAAATGAACAATTTTCGAAGAGATGATTAATTGTTTCTTCATTCCCTTCAAACAATAGACATCTTGAATCCGGAATTTTCATGTACTTCCTAACGCGATCTCTCGTGTTTAGCCTTTCCCGAAATGCAAGCCATAAAATGAATTGGTGTCTTAGGATAACCTTTGACGACTAGACCGGATTAGCCCAATCTACTATTTGCTCATTCTCTCAGATGGTATTCTACACATTGCTTGAAATCATCTTCCCATTTTCCTCGGCTTTCCATCAGTGTACGTCTATTCATTCGTTGAATTGAATTTTACCGATATGTTTGAGAATGCTCCGCCCCACCTGTATTCGTCTAAGGAGCGAATTACATAGCGCGTCTTTAATGTCTCTAACCTTGGCATTAAGTACTGTTTTGGAGGAATTAATCGTTATTCTCGAAGATTTACGAGCTCGATAACTTATTAAGTACAATTTTTTCTTATAATTTTTTGTCGTTTTGTTTAAATGATTTATTATTTTCATTTTTAATATACATAGATATTTTTCAAAAAAAAATATATATTATCATTTGATTGAGAGAAAAAAATATTAGTAATACAAAAATAAATTATATATAAAAAATTCGGTTTTATCAGTAATCATGAAATTGAAATTGAAAGTGTTTGATTCTAATTCTTAAATTTAGCAGTATTTTCTCAATAAAATTTTGTTAACCTTATCAAATAATCAAATTCCTGGTCTTCGGTCAACGAGACATTATTTGTACTGAAAGAATCGATTCAGCTACTTAATTAATTTGATGAATGATTAAATAAATACGTACACAATGTTGTTCAAAACTTAATTATTTAATAATCATTCTTTAATTATAGTATTAAATAACGTATATGCAACTCATGATTAAAAAGGACATGGAGGTTGAATAATTTGCAACTCATAATTAAAATATATTATCATCAGTATATTTTATTTGAAACAATTTATTTAACTTTAATTTAATTAAGACCCTTATAAAAGATTAAATTAAATTAAATTATTATTATTATTGGGCTAATTTATTCAGCTTATTGACATCAGCTTGAGCGTACAAGCTCGCTTATTTATTTTTAATATTTATAATATATTATTTAATAATTAATATTATATATAGATATAATGTTATTATATATATATATTTATTAATTTAATTTTAAATATTAATAAATGATTTAAATTAAAAAATAATATATATTTGAAAATAAATTATATTAATATAATATTTTTTATAAATTTTTGTTAATATATAATTTTAATTATTAATAAATGACTTAAATTAAAAAATAATATATTTTAAAATAAATGATATGAATATATTAATTTTTATGAATATATATTTTTAAATATATTTAATATAAAAAATATATATATAAATATATATAAAAGTATTTAATAATATATCTTTTTCACACTCTCTCCGACCCAATCTTTAAATTGTCAATTTATTTTCGCTCTCTCTCACACTAGTAGTATTATCATTCATTTCGAAATTCATCTCAATTATAATTAATATTTTATATAGTTAATTAAGGCTAGTTTAATTCTAAAATTATAATTATAAATAAAAAATATAGTATTTTAGAAGACTAGTTTAATTTTTAAAACTATAATTATAAATAAAAAATATGAGAGTGTATTTATATTTCATATTTTGTTAGTTAATTAAAAAAAATTAATTTCTAAAACTATAATTATAAATAAAAATATCAAAGTGAATTTATATTTCATATTTTGTTTAATTATTTTTATATATTAAGATATATATATATATATTATAAATAATAAATAAAAATATATTTAAATGTATGTTTTTTATTATAATAATTTTATATAAAAATATTATAAATATATGGAATAGATAAGAGAGAATGAATAAAATAATTAGAAAGAGATTAAATAGACGAGAGATAATGAATAAAATGATTAAAAATAAATGAAATAGATGAGAGAGAATGAATAAAATATTTAAAAATGATGTGAGTAAAAAAAGATGAGATTATAATTTTAAACGCTGAGGAGAGAGGTAGATATAAAATTGAGTTTAAACGCAAAAGTGTGTTTGATTGTAATTTTTTACGTGAACTTATTATACAAAGTTACTGTAGTAGTTTATTACGTAAACGCCCATACGCGACTTATAAACGCTAAATCAAACGAGCCCATTATTATTTTTGAATATTATAAGCTAGCCTGCCCTAAAAGGCTCTAACCATATTCTTTCATTTTAATTTAAAGTATTCTAATTTATGAGTGAGAATCAAATTTGTGATTATTAATTTTCGCTCCCTTACATGATTACTCATAAGCTTGATCATAAGATTGCAGACTTAGAATCACTATTATCTTGAGTTACTTACATAATTTTAATTTATGATATTAATATGGTCAAAACTAAAAAAATATATTAAAATAATGAGTCTATATATTAGAACAATATCAGACGTTAAATGAGAATCGAGCGGCGGAAATGACGACTATCCGGGATGATACCCCAACTGAGATGAACGATAAGTTTTGATCACTTATGAAGCATTTTGTTATTTGAATTACTTAATCCAAACTAAGAAACATATTTAAAAAATTAGTCTATTACAACAACCACAAATTTGAAACGATAATATTCATAATGTGTTTGACTACTTTATAACTAATGATTTATTGTGTAAAGGGCTATGACATGTATATAATAAAATAGACTATTGAGATAAAAAAAGAAAATAAATAAAAGTAAGCAATTTCTGAAAAATATATTACCATTAAGTTAAGCTTTAATGTTTTTTAACATTTTAATACTTACAATAATATGACCTATAAGATAGACATGAATAATTGTGTTTAAAAGAATCTCAAACATTATCCCAATAAGAAATAACATAAGATTTGTAGAAAGATAATATAAACTATATAGTGGTAAAGACTAAACAAACGCATTTAATTTAAGTTGAAGAATCAATTCGAAGAGTTGTGGCTAAGTTATTATTTATTTATTTTTTTAATGTAAGAAGTTATCAACAACTTCCACATCTATTACATTTTAAGATGTTCAAAGTGAAAACTAAACTCGTGACATTTAATTTCTTAGAAAGGATTAATATATAAACTCGTCACATTTAGTTTTTAAAAAGGATGACTAGATGATGCTATATGCATGTGATCTTAATTTGAAAAATTGAAATTTATTTACTGAATAAAGAGTTTGACTATGTTGATCTTAATGTGATAAACACTTATTATTATTATTATTATTATTATTATTATTATTATTATTATTATTATTATTATTATAAAAGATGTAAAAAAGGAGAGTGGGTGATAAAATAGAAAGTAAGTTGGAAATAATAATATATTTATATATATATATATATATATATATATATATATGATTTCACATTTGATTTTATTCCAACCAAAAGAGAATGACCTATGAAAATGCTAATGTTAGAATGGCTAGTCATTCATGGCTTTTTTTTGAAGACTTCATTCTACATCTTGATTCTTCTTACAAACCAAAACCACCACAAATTTTGAAAATATCAATCTTTCATTTGCTTAAACAATTTAAACTTTTTAATTCTTTTTATTGATTTTAATTTTGTTTAGACAATGCTATTATTACAGTGATAGTCAGGAGAGACGAATCTATGTTAGAGTTCGAATGGCCGAAGTCCACCCTGACTTTTTAAACGGTAAAAATGTGATATAACTTTTTTATTGTTTCAATTTAGTTCATTATTTTCTTTTATATTTCATATAAAATGAACAAAATTTACGTTTATCTACTCGTTTTATTTATAATTTTTCAATTAATTTTTTAAGCCCACCCTAATTCAAAATTCCAATATTTATCTTATGCATTCTTAAATACAACCCAACTGAATTTAACACATATTAATAGATGGTATAAGATAATTAAGAATACAACCAAGCTGAATTTAACACATATTAATAGATGGTATAAGATAATTCGAAATTCCAATATTTATCTTATGTATTCTTAAATACAACCAAGCTGAATTTAACACATATTAATAATATTAATAGATGGTATAAGATAATTGACTTTTTGTATAATAAAATTTTCTTGAAAAATAAATTTAATGAAGTGATTATTATTAATTGATAAATGTAAATATAATATTAAAATTTAGTACCAGGCCTGGAGGAAGATAATATTTCAAAAGCCCGTTTATCTTAAAGTTGGTTAATAATGAAATGGGTTTACCAAGCCTTCCAAGGCCCAATTCAAAGGCCTTCACTTCTACATTCTAAGAAGAATGAAATGGGGGCATTTGGTGTAAAGAACTCAAGAGTCAAGACAATGAATCTGTTTATTAATTGAATTAAGATTTTATTATTTGTTGGTTGGACCGCTGGACCAAAAGATAATTTAATTTTGTAATTTTATACAATATGATAAATAGAGACATATTTAAAAACAAACAAATTAAAATATTGCAATATAATTATAGGTTACTAGAATGAGCTAACTTTTTGATGATATAGTCTTTGTTGGCTATCTTTATATTTTGTAATCTTATTTTATCGTTTTTAGATCAATTTTTTTAACTCATAAATTTACTTGCACATTGAGATGGTAGAACTTTAACTTTATTGTAGGATGCTTTGATTGTAAATAGTCTAATATTGTTTTTAAAAAGGCATATCTAGTATGATATAATTGAGAGTTTTTTATTTGATGTCAGGTAAAAATGAGAATATGTATGAGATGAATTGGATTGATTAATTAAGTGGTGCTTGTCGATCGTTAAGTTTTTTGTCATTATAAATGAGAGTTCTCAGGGATATTTCGAGAGCTCCCGAGGGATCAGGCAAGGTGATCCACTAACTCTTTCTTATTCGTCATTGTTATGAAGCTCTTTAAAAAACAATGGTGTTCGCAGAAAACTCGATACTTATCCTTGGAGTGAGTTGTGAGACAAAAGGTATTATTTGTCCATATCACATTTGTTTATCGCTGATAACAAACTCTACTTGGTTCAGACCACATACATGAATTTTAAGCACGTTCGAGATATTTTATGGTTATTTGGTACATGTTCAGATTTTTGAGTTAATCTTTATTATTCAGATATTTTTTCTCAAATTTTATTTCAAATAGGAGAAGGATGAGGTTGCCAAATTTTTTGGAGTTTAGAATTGATGTTCTTCCGTCAATCTATCTTGGTATGTTATTGAGTTCTAAATTATTATCTAAGGTCTCTTGGGACTCGATTATCTCTAAAATAAACTTTAAGAAATCTAGATGGAAAATCAAAATAATCTCGAAAGTGAGTCGACTAATCCTCATTAAGAGTGTATTGTAATCTATGCCCACATATATGATGGTTTTATTCATTCTCCCTAGGAGTGTGACAATGAAAATAAAGAGAATAAGGTTAAATGTTTTACAAATTAATGAGGCCTATATATCCGAGACATTGTTTCCTTTAATATGGCTCTTTTATCAAAATTATGTAATATATTTGTAATGGAGATGAATAGTCTTTAGGCATCGATGACCAGATATAAGTATGGTCAAAATTGGTGAGATTGGTTCACCAAAATGTCTAATTATCCAACCGGGTGTATTATTTGGAGGATAATTTATAGAAAATTATTCGCAAGAGTTAAGATTCATTGTGGGGAATGGATCTTTAATCTGTTTTTTGGACAACATTTTGTGTAGTGTCAAAAGTCTAACTGCAACGTATCATTAGCTTTCTTTCATTGTTATATGTAGAAATGTCACAGTTAAAAAAATTTTGATCCTCGGTCTAGTGGTTTCACTAGGAGAATTATATATAAAAGAAGATTAAACATTAGATATAGTTCTTCTCATAATAAAGCTTTACTTTTGTAGGACGTAAATAAGTGTTCTCATCTGAACAAAATGTTATGCGTTGACAATATATGAATAGTTTATATATGGGATATTGCTACAATTTGTTCACTATGATGATTCCATATGATTTTTGTTTGGAGATGTTTTGTGAGTAAAAACATTATCTAAGGTCTTGTTCTTTGGATGGAGTGCTATTCACGGTGAAATTTTATAGATGATATGTGAATGAAAAAATATTGTATTATCGTAAATCATTGTCGTATGTGTTACGAGGGGGTTGAATCGACAATTTAATTTATATTGTCGAAGGGTGGATTAGTATCTAGAGTCAATGTCCGAATGTTTGGGTAGTTACTTAGAAGTTTGAATTGATGCGACTAATATGATAGACCTATATATTTGTGTTACTATCCAAATTATTTTCTGATGGACTATCTAGTTGGATAGAGATTGTCGAACTTTCAATGATCATAGTCGTTCGATGCATTTCATTCATAATCTTATTATTATGATGCTTTTTGTATTTTGTTTGGAAAAACTGATGAAATCAATCGGGGAGTTAATCATTTTTCTTGAGAACCTACGAGCGCGATACTATAATGCGTAACATTGTATTATTCTTTTTTATGTCATGATTTTTGTTGTGTTTAAACAATTCTTATAATTTTTAATATATAAGGATCATTTGAAATAAAACAAACATAACACACAACGAGATTAACTATTTAGGAAGCAATACTAAAAACATAAATAAAAGTTATATTGTTTTCGTTGTTATGCTTAAACAACTATCATTTATATCATATTATGGACCTTTAAAAAAATATAAACAAAAAAGTTCACCAACGAACAAACAAACATAACATAAAATATAGCGTTAACGAGCTCGGAGATTGACAAGAAGATCATTTAGTTCACCGACCGCCTCCACTGATTTTTTAGAAGAGATATCTCATATCATAATAATAATAGCGTTGAGGAGTAATACATCAATCGACCACAATCATTGATCATCATACGGTTTCTTTCGAGCGAAATAGTCCACTAGAAAATAATCGAAATAGAGACTCATTTACTCAATTCAACCGAGCTCATATTTTTTATCCAACATTCCAACAATCAACGGTTACACAGATATCATTCACTTAAAGCCAATTATATTTCAAAGTAAGTTTCAAATTACAATTACTCATTTGCAATAAAAAATAAGTGGCAAATAACCGAATATTGAATGTATTTGGAGCATATTTATTGTAGAAAATTTTAAGGGTGAACATTTAAACCGAATCAAACCATTCAACCGTTATAATAACCTATCTGAACCGATAAACATCCGATTTATCAGTTATTGGGCTAAATTTCTGGTCTTGATTGAGTATAATCGACGTAGTATAACCGAATATAGAATTTAGTCAAGTAACCGAATCAATTTGACTGTATTTATAATATAATACTTAAAGTGACGATTTTACACATATAACAACTTTATTTTATGTTTTTTGTTTAAAAAAAACTGTTTGAAATTGTTATTATATTGACGATTTTATTTATTTTTTAATTAATTGTTTTTAGTTTTAAAATGTAAAATATGAATTATCAAATATGTAATGTCGACTATCCAAACAATTATCAAACCAACCTATATCAAACCAACCTAGAGACGGATCCACATTAGGACTAGGGTGGGCTTAAGCCAACTTAAAAATATGACAAAAAACAATTCGCTCCCCTCAACTCTCAATCTCAACTCTTAATTTTTATCTTTGGCTGCAATTGGATCGATCATATCTCGAACAATGATTCTCGACAATTTACGGTATAGTCATCTGTTGTAATTATTTTCAGTATTTGGGTACATATATTATTTAATAATTGTATATTAGTTGTTATCATAATAAAGATTAAAGCCCAATTAAAGTGATCTATTAAAGTATAAAAATTATGGGCTTATTTAGACATTTATAATAAATATGGGGACATATTTGTGTAGAAGCAGAAATACATTTATTATTTCGTTGATGGGCCGAATAATAAATGAGTATATTTGGGCTAGGTCTCCAACCCATATAGATAGCCTACCTAATTTGTTTCTCTCATTAGACAAAAGGTTTATGTTCATATCTCAAGAACACTCAAGAAGGCTATCCATAAAGGGTTGGAAGACTTAAACCCCATCCACATCAGACATTTCGATCCAGGTCCAAAACAAGAAGATTCACATTCCGATCTAGGTCCAGATCTAGAACAAGAAAATTTAAGATCAAGAGAAGATCAAGAAGAAGAGAATAACGAAGAACGGCTTAATAAACCGTTCTTCATTCCAGATTCAGGAACGTTTCCGCAACTTATGTTTATCTCAATTTATTGACATAGAGTATTAAAATTATAGAACTAAAGAATAAAAATTTAGATTAAAGAGACTAACATGTGGTATCATAGTCTTCTCTATGTCTCTATTGAGATTTAAGTTTATAAGAATTTTGAAGAATATGAGCAAATATTTTTTTTTTATATGTTCTTGATCTAATTTGATGTATATATTGATCTAAATTTTTGGATTAGTTTAAAATAAAGGAAAGACATCAAATATCTAAATGGTTTTAAATATTCATTCAAAAGATGAACTTATTTTGTTTAAAGAATTATGATTATTAATTAGAATATCTAATTAATTAGAAAGATAAAGAAGTTAAATAAAGAAGATAAGCAGTTGTTTTAAAAATATTGTGTGTAAAATTAACTAATAAAAAGTAAAGTGAATCAATATTTTAATACTAATTAATATATTATATATATATATATATATTTTATGTTCAGTTATATATATATATATTTAGAATTATTTATAAATTTAAAATTTTATAATAATTATGGTTTCTATCAAATTTATAAATTATAAATTAAGGTATTTAATGTTTTAAGAATAATAATTAATTATTATTATTAATTAAGGAATTAGATATATATATTGAGGAATTAATTAAAGAATTTAATGTTTTAAGAATAATAATTAATTATTATTATTATTAATTAAGGAATTAGTTATATATTGAGGATTATCGGAAGAAAGAAATAAGTGCCTCAAACGATACTTTCCATCAAGTGAAGCAAGAACAACGGTAAATATTGAATTCGTTCGCTTTTCGGGGAAAATGGATATTTTTGGTTGTCCCGATTCCGTGGAAGAAAGAGGCATTATGGAACCACGAATGTGGTGGATTGTTCGTGGAGATTCAACACCAAATCTCCAAAAAATAGCTTTGAAACTATTATGCCAACCTTGTTCTTCTTTTTCTTGTTGTGAGCGAAATTGGAGTACATATTCCTTTATTCACTCAATTCGAAGGAATAAGATACTACCAAAACGAGCGGAAGATTTAGTTTTTGTGCACAACAATCTTAGGCTTCTTTCAAGAACGAATGAACATTACAAGCAAGGGCAATCAAGGTTGTGGGATGTAGGAGGTGACCGATTTGATCCGCTTGATGGTGCCGAAGAACTGGGAATATCTAGCCTTTCACTAGATGACCCGGAGTTTGAAGCAATGTTTTTACAAGATGATTAAGACTGTTGGCAAAATGGAAGTCAGATTGTAACTTTGTGTACTTATAATTTATATAATTATATAATTATATTTTATATGACGTATCACCGCACCCGAATCCTTGTTTTTTTGCCGAATCGGCGTATCCCCGAACTGCGCACCCGCACTCACGCACCTGTATCCGTGCTTCCTAGGGTACAGTTAACCGTTCAAATTATAATTGAGTTTTTTTATATAATTTAATTAAGATATTAATTATTTATAATAATTAATGTATATGTTTAAGAATAACGTCAGTATAGAAATCAATTATTATTAATAAAAAATAATAATAAGGAATTATATATATAATTATTACTAAGGAGATTTGATAATAATAAGGAATTATATATATATATATAGTTATTACTAAGGAAATTTAAAGAGTTATATATAATTAAGAAATTAAGATATAAATATTTAATTAAGGAATTCAGTTTTAAAATAATAATTAATTAAGGAATTCAGATTTATTTTAAAATTAATAATAATTAATTATGACTAATTATTAATTAAGGAATTAAAATAATGATAATAATTATTTTAATTAGTTAAATATTAAATAACTGCTAATATATTAATATATTCATATAAAATTAAGAATAAAATTAAAATATTTTATAAAAATAAAGATTAGGAACGAAAATAAAGTTAAAAAATTTAATATATATATATATATATTATAATTAAGAAAATATGATTTTATTGATAGAAATCTTAAGTAACTACAACTCACTTAATTTTGATATATAAAAAATTTATGAGTGATTTTCAATTTAAAAGGATAATATAAAACAATCTAGAACTCAAAATAAATACAATTTATGACATTAAATAATGCATCTCTTGAGCTTCATCTTCCTCCTACGATTGATCTTCAACTCTTGAGCTTCATCATCACATTTAATATTTTACAAGATTATTAATTATTTATTATTTTTAACACCCTCTCTTAATTAGTAATCTTGAGTTTCTTCTTGAATTTGTCGAACTTGTCAATCGTGACGGCTTTGGTCATGATATCTGCTGGCTGATCCTCCGTCTTGATAAACTTCATAGAAATTATTTCTTGAGTAACCAAATCTCGAATAAAATGATGTCGTAGTTCAATATGTTTGGACCGAGCATGAAAAACAGGATTCTTTGTCATTACAATAGCTGACATATTGTCACAATGAATAATTGTCGGCTCACATTGTTCAAACTTCATGTTTTTTAAATTTCTTTGAAGCCAAACAGCTTCACAAGCTTCATCAGTACATACTATATACTCTGCTTCGACTGATGACAATGCCACATATTTCTGTTTTCTTGAGCTCCATGATATTACATTTGTTCCAAGACAAAAGATATAACCGGAGGTACTTTTTCGATTATTAATCGAGCCTGCCCAATCACTATCTGTATACCCAACCAACTTACATTCACTTTCCCTTTTGAATTCAATGCCTTGAGTTTTTGTGCCTTTAAAATATCTAAGGATTCTTTTTGCGGCTGCAAAATGAATTTGACTTGGCTCATTCAAACTAGAAAGCAAGCTTACCGAATGTGTGATATTCGGTCTTGTGTTGAGATAGATTAAGGAACCAATCAACTTTCTATAATTAGTTGAGTCAGCTTTCTCATCGTCGTCGTTAACTTGAAATTTTTCATTCAACGCCATTGGAGTGGAGATGGGATTGCATTGAATCATATTGAATTTATTGAGCAGATCTTCAATATATTTTTCTTGAGATAGAAAGATTCTTCCTGGAATTTGCTTAACTTGTATACCAAGAAAATATTTCATGAGTCCCATGTCTATCATCTCAAATTCTTTCATTATTTGATTCTTGAAGTCTTCCACCATAGCTTTGTTTGTTCCAAAACAGATGCGATCATCTACATATAAATATACAATCAAGAAATCTTTGTCAATAGTCTTCACATAGAGAGATGATTCACTTGTACTTTGATTAAAGCCTTTCTTGATGAAATAGCTATTGATTTTGCTGTTCCACGCTCGGGGTGCCTGCTTTAACCCATACAATGCCTTTTTTTAGTCGATAAACTTTATTCTCTTTTTCTTTGATCTCAAAACCTTTGGGCTGCTCAACATACACCTCTTCTTGAATTTCTCCATCTAGAAAAGCTGATTTTACATCAAGCTGAAATATATTTACCTCCAACTGAGCTGCAATGGCTACACAAGTGTGGATTATCTCCATTCTTGCAACAGGAGCATAAGTTTCTGAGAAGTCAACTCCCGGTTAATAACCCTTTGCGACAAGTCGATCTTTATGTTTTTGAATCAAACCATCCTCACTGTACTTTACTTTGTAAACCCATTTTAAACCAATAGTTTTTTTCCATCTGGCAAGTCCACGAGTTCCCATGTTGAATTTTTTTCAATTGTAGATAACTTGTCCTACATTGCTTTTTGCCAATATTCTTTTTGAGAAGCTTCTTGGAATGATTGTGGCTCACAAGAAAATAATCCAAACTCAATTTCATCATAAATGTCTTGAACCATTCAGGTCTTTCTTAGAGGACTATCTGAATCAGGTTTTGAGTCTTGTGCAGAAGGTTGAGATGAGCTAGCTTGGGATGTACTAGCTTGGGATGTACTAGCTTGGGATGCAATTGGATCGGTAAATGGTTGTGATCCCAAGTCTTCAACTTCTTTCCCCTTCCAATTCCAAGTAGATTTTTCATCGAAAATAACATCTCGAGATACAATAATTTTGTTGGTCAATGAATTCATCAATCGATATCCATTGGATTCATTACTGTAGCCAATGAACATGGACTTTCTCTTCAAACTTCTCCTGACTTTGAGATGGGATTAGAGCATAAGCAATACTCCCAAATATTTTAAAATGATCAATGACATGCTTTTTATCATACCAAGCTTCAAATGGAGTCTTATTTCTGACCTCTTTGGTTGGTGATCTATTGAGAATATATATAGCTGTGTGAACAACTTCGGCCCAATATAGATTTGGAATTCCCTTTCCTTTCAGCATGCTTCTCGCCATCTCTACAATCGTACATTTTTTCGTTTAGCTACGCCGTTTTGTTATGGAGATCTACTGACGGTTAATTGTCTTTTGATACCATTATCTTTGCAATATTTCGTAAAGGAATTTGAGAGATATTCTCCTCCACGATCAGTTCTCAAGCACTTCATTATATGACCACTTTCCTTTTCAACTAGAGATGGAATCGTAAGAAAATAGAAAATGCTTCGGACTTTTGATTAAGGAAATAAATCCACATCATTCTTGTATAGTCATCAACAAAGAGAATGAAATACCTCTTGTCTCCAGGAGTATGAGTTTGCATCGGGCCACATATATCAGAATGGACAAGTTCAAGTGGTCCTTTTGCTCGCCAAGTAGTTTTGGGAAATGGGAGCTTATGCATCTTTCCATAAATACAACCTTCACATATATCATTCATCACTTGAATAAAAGGAAGTCCAACCACCATATTTTTCTCTTTTAGCAGCTGAAGTCCCCGTTGATTTAGATGACCATATCAAAGATGCCAAAGTTTAGACAAATATTCATTTTCCACTTTTAAAGCACAATCACTTTTCAATGGAAACGTGAAAGAAAAAGTCTTATCTTTCATTTCGACAGTTGTCACAACTACATTATTCTTTTTGTCAAATATTTTGCATCTTCCATCATCAAAATATACCGAGAAGTCCTTCTTAATAAGTTGTCCAATACTAAGAAGATTATATGAAATATTAGGGACATAAAGAACATCCGTGATAAACTTTTTGTTACCTCCCGAAGTTGGAACAACAATGGTTCCTTTTCCTTTTGCATCTTGATAAGAACCATCTCCAAGAACAACGGTTGAAGTAATGTACGAATTGAGCTCCACAAACATATATTTATTGCTTGTCATATGGTTGCTAGCACCGCTATCAAGATACCATCGACGTTTTTACTTCTCTTCACCATTTAGAGAAACAAGCATAACGTCATAATCTTCTTTCACAAATTTTGCATCATCTTCTTTTTCTCCTGATTTTGAAATCGACAATTCCTTTGAGAATGATTAGAGATTTTGCATCTTTTGCATTTGAAATAACAATATTTTGAATCATGATTTGATTTCTTGCAAATGATACAGGAATAAGAATCACCAGATTGTTGTGGTGATTTGCCTTTCCAACCGAATGTCTTTTCATTTTTCTTACCAAATTTGTTGTGATGACTTCTTGAAAACGCTTCTGGTACTTTCTTGGATTTGAAGACTTGATCAATTGATGGAGTACAAGAGTGATTAATTCTTTGCTCATGTGCTAGAAGAGATCCAATCAACTCATATATTGTCATCTTGGACAAATCTTTTGATTCTTCAATCGCAGCAACAACATGACCGAACTTTTGAGGAAGGCTTCGAAGAACCTTTTCAACAACCTTTTTGTCTTTGATTTCATCTCCGCTGCTTTTTATTTGATTTACAATAGTAGAAACACGAGAAGAAAAATCTTGTACCTTTTCTCGATCCTCCATCTTTAGATTGTCAAAATCTTTCCATAAGGCTTGGAGTTTTAATGCGATCGTTTTCTTCGTACCTTGAAATTCTTGTTTCAATATCATCCAAGCATCTTGGGCATTTTTACTCCAAAAATACGAGGGAATACGGTTTTCCCAACTCCTTGTTGAATAAAGCTCAAAGCTAATGCATCTCGATTTTTGAGATCCTTTTTAAATTTCGCGTATCCTTCGTCGTCTTCATTGGGTACATCGAGTTCTTCTTCATCTATTATATCCTAAAGACCTAGGGATATAAAAAATGTTTCCATTTGGCTGCTCCAGAATTCATAGAATTCGCCTTCAAAGATAGGAGGAATTTGACTTGGAGAGTATGAGAATAGAGTGGATGCCATTTCAATATTGAAACGTAACCTTGCTCTGATACCAAATTTGTTGGTGCGGAAAATATTATAACTAAGAAAATATGATTTTATTGATAGAAATCTTAAGTAGCTACAACTCACTTAATTTTGATATAAAAAAAACTAATGAGTGATCTTCAATTTAAAAGGATAAGATAGAAACAATCTAGAACTTAAAATAAATGCAATTTATGACATTAAATAATGCATCTCTTGAGCTTCATCTTCCTCTCACGCTTGATCTTCAACTCTTGAGCTTCATCATCACATTTAATATTTTCCAAGATTATTAATTATTTATTATTTTTAACAATATAAATATATATATATATATATATATATATATTATGATTTGAGAATTAAGTAAAGTAAAATATACATGTTTATATTTACCTTAATTTATAATTTAATTAAGATATTTATTATTTATGTTATTCAGAATAAAAAGAAAGAAAATATTTATTATTATTATTATTTTTTATTAATAATAATAATTTATAATTAAAGAATAAATAAAAATATCAAACTGTTTGTTGTTTGTTATATTTATCATAATTAAGGAAATAAATTATGATATATCAATTAATATAATAATTGATAAATTTAAAGTTATTTATATCTTTTATATTATATTTGGATGAATAATCAATCATGTTATATTACACATTCGAATATATATACATATTTTGGTTTTTATGTATATATTGGGTTGATTGATATTAAGAAATATTTGAGTGATTAGTAAAATCACAATTATTTGTTTTGTGTTGTACGCATATGGAATTTATGCGATTTTGATATATAAAACAATATTCAGATTTTCGTTATTAATAACACATTCAAAATTTGATACAATTTTAGGTCCACTTAAATTTGTAATTATGCGGTTGTTAATCGGCCCGAAGGAAGGTTAATAATTGGTCGGATTGCAAATTTAAATAATGTACAAATGATTAATTTATAGAACATATTTGTTTTATAAGATTAAGACGGTTGTGTTTGTAACTATGCAATTATTAATCGGACAAAAGGAAGTTTAATAATTGGTCGAGTTACACACTTAAAATATGTACATAAGTTATTAATTTATTAAATCAATTAATTGTAACATCCTACCAAAGTAGGCTCTCTTGTGTAGGTTAATATATTTTATAAATTAAGAAGGTAGTGTGTATGTAATTCATGCGGTTATTTAATCGGCTCAAAGGAAGATAAATAATTGGTCAGAATAACATTATGCACATGTGGTAATAAATATGTAACAATTATTCGGTGTGCCATGTGAATAATTTGACTATCCAAAGATAACCAATTGTTTGACATGACTTATTCGTTTGTAAGTTAATATTTAATGTTCAAAGATTAAATATTATTATGTTGCGTTTGGTATCTTATGATGAGACGTACCATTATTTTGAATTTATGTGATTATTAAAATTTTGTGAGTATGGTTGTTCATTTGTTTTATTATATAATTAAGTTAACACTTCTGCTTATACGAATTTTTCTTGTCAACATCTTAAGTTTATTTTATATGATGAAGATTTTAAGGCGTATCTAGAATTTGTTATTTTTTTTAAGAATTATATCTAAAAGGGTTAAAATTGCTAAAGTTATTATTAGAATAAAGATTTCATAAAAAAATACACCATATGTTTTATTTTGTTTCAAAATTAAATGCATTAAAGTTAGAGTTATACTAATGTATTCTCATGCATCTAATTTGAATTTTCTTATTCACACTTAAGTTAATTGATGTGAATTGCAGTTGCCTAAAATGAGACTACTCTATATGAACTCACATCATATTGTGTAAGAAAATAAAGATTAAAACAAAAATAACATAAATAATGTTCACTTAGCAAATAACTTAAAAGATAATAAAGAAATGAAGTTGTAAGAATTGCAGATGTTGCACCTAAAAAAAATTACTAAAGAAAGTGGTGCATAAAATAATACATATTACAATTTTTTGTTTGTTCTAAGAGTAATTTAACTTTAGTTTCATACACATTTGATGATAAATTTTTTGGTTGAGTTAATTGTCAAAAGTCAATTGATGGTAAGGGCGTGGACATTGACAATTCATATTAAAGATAAAGAATTAAGGAACAATTTCAGAAACTCTTTATTTAGAAACAAACACTTAGGGCATATCTCCATATAATAAATTTATTTGGAGAGAATAATTAAAGAACTACAACTTATATACGGAATAAGTTTCAATTAAAACAACTGATAAATTCTTTTGGGGTTTTCCAGTTAAGGTTAGTCCTTACAGGCCTAAAAAAAATAAATTGGACTAAAGAATTGTTAAATGTTAATTGTTGGATATATTTAAAAAAAAAAGTCTATAGACAAATTTTAGTCTCATAAGTATTTCAATATTAGCTTTGAAAATGAATAAATACAAAAACTCCTTAAACAAGAGTCTAATGTATGCTCAAAATTATATGAATCAAGAAATTAAGTATATTTATGATGTTGGACAAATACTTGAAAGATTCTGGTTTGGATCATTAAGAAAGCAACCAAACAAGTAATTTGATATTTTAAGAACAAAACATTACATACTCATATAGTGAAATCGAATCGGATAGAGATCATTTGGTATATTGATTCGAATTTTGTTGGATACCAAAACAGTCGGAAATTCGTGCCACATAATTTTAGTTTAATTATTAGTTTAAAGAATTAATTCTTGTAAGAGTGTTAAGTAGACACTCGAATTATTTCAAGTTGATGGCAGAATTTATTAGGTGTTTTGTGTCATCCAATTAAAGAATCTGTCTGCAAAGTTTTGTCACGGGGTTGCAAATTATGAACGTGACAATAATTTGCAGTTCTTTTACTTTAAGAGTAATATGAGTTCGACTAAGTCGAACTATTTGGAAAATAAAAAATTCAGAATGTTTACTTATCTATTGAGAATATTTGGACAAACTCTAAAATTACAGACCAGTTCTCTAAATATTTGTTATTCGAGGTCTTTCATGAACATATTATTCATATGGATATTGCATATTTAGATTATATATAGTTTTAGTGGGAGTTTGTATTGTGATGCTTGTATATATATAATTTGGAATTTATGTGCACATTAAAGAATCAGTTTCCAAAGAAATTAAAGATTTAGTTTTTAAAGAAATCAAGATTATAAAGTTATTTAAATTGATCTCTATAAGGAATAAAGGAGGACCAGTTGGTATTAGACATTTTATAGATCACACTACATGTTAATCCACACTACACACCCATGTTTAATCTATGTAATTTGATTGTATTGACATATGTGACTATTGAGGGTTTAGTTACGAACTAATGTAACAAAAATCGCTTTAATCCTATGTTGTTATAATTGATGGACGAGATTGATATAGATTTATTTGGAAATGATAACGATATTTTGAGCTCTTAAGGTTATAATATATAATTGAAGGAAATATTATATGACCCAAGTGGGAGATTGTTGGAATTGTTTCCAATATTTGGGTACATATATTATTTAATAATTGTATATTAGTGATTATCATAATAAAGATTAAAGCCCAATTAAAGTGATCTATTAAAGTATAAAAGTTATGGGCTTATTTAGACATCTATAATAAATATGGGGACATATTTGTGTAGAAGCAGAAATACCATTTATTATTTCGTTGATGGGCCGAATAATAAATGAGTATATTAGGGCTAGGTCCCCAACTCATATAGATAGCCTACCTAATTTGTTTCTCTCATCAGACAAAAGGTTTATGTTCATCTCTCAATAACACTCAAGAAGACTATCGATAAATGGTTGAAAGACTTAAACCCCATCCACATCAGACATATCGATCCAGGTCCAAATCCAGAACAAGAATATTCACTTTCCGATCCAGGTCCAGATCTAGAACAAGAAAATTTAAGATCAAGAGAAGATCAAGAAGAAGAGAATAACGAAGAACGACTTAATAAATTGTTCTTCATTCCAGATTCAGGTACGTTTCCGCAACTTATGTTTATCTCAATTTATCGACATAGAGTATTAAGATTATAGAATTATAGAATAAAGATTTAGATTAAAGAGATTAACATCATCAACTTACTTTCCACAACTTTTTCTTTTTTTCTAGTTAATAATTATGCATCAATTACAATCCTAGCTCGATTATTTTTTAAATCTTGCTCCATTTTCATGGAATTAATTCTTCTAACTTCTTAGAATATAAGTTATGACCGTATTTTATTGAGTCTAATGAGGAGTTGAATCACTTATCTGTTTTTTCATCCTTTCTTTCTAAATGTTCGATGAAATTATTGATAAGTTGAATCATCTTTCTGTTTCTTTCCTACTTGAACTCCAACTGCTCACTAAAATGTAGATAAATTGAATCATTTATCTCTTTTTTCATCTTAACTACTCCATGAAATGTAGATATGTTGAATCTCTTCTATGCTTTTTCATCCTTACATTCCAACTGCTAGATGAAATGCCAATTTTTTTTCTTTTTGTTTTTTCATCTCTGCACTCCAAGTTTTATTGAAATGTTCACTTACTTGAGTAATTGAGTTTATTTTAGATCCCATTGTAAACATAGTCTGAGAGTTGATAATATAAATATTGTAGGACACAAATCTATATTCTAAGTAATAGAAGAACACCATAATCATATTAGTGAGTAAATTTAAATGATTTTTTATGCAAATTATTGCATAATTATAGTTGTAATATTCTTTTTGATAATTTTTTCTGCTCAATCAACTTGGAAAGTTGTTTTTTAATTAGTGTTCATAGTTAATTATGTTATGTTTTTTTATAATATTCGAAAGATGCACTTGTCATTTAGCTCTTCCAAATGTAGTCTTAACTCTTAGTTTCTTAGTTGTTCCACAATTTCCTTAGGACAAATAACATTCTATTGATGTATATCTGGAATATCAATTTGCTGAAAAAAAAATAAAGACATTAATATATAAAAAAAATGAAAGACATTAATATATATCTTCTTTAAGACGAGATTTAGCTAAAATATAAATGTCAATTTTATTATAAATGAATTTTATGTTACAAAATTGAGCTTATTAATAATATTATTATTAATTTTGATATGAAATTAATTCTAGTTAAACTCATATAATAGTTATATAAAAAAAATTAATTGGTAAATAATACAAAATAACATTTTATTTATATTAATAATGAAACGACGTTAAACTATTTAAAAAAAAAATCCCAATGGAAAAGATCCAACGATCATGCAATATTTTAAAGGTTTCTCTAAAGATCTGAGTTCGTGATGAACGATGAATATTGAAGTATAAAAAGTTGAGCGAACAAATGAAACGATGTCGAAAAAATCTTTACCAAAATATTATAAGCGGAAATTAAAATTATCCTTAGACGATGGTTAATAAATAACGCTAAAAAAGTACTGCCAAGTGAAAATGAACTATTAATATATATATATATATATATATATGACCGAAATAATGAGAAACTCACACAAATATATGAATGGATACCCGTAAGAGATCTTCTATATGAAAGATCAAATTCAGTAACATTTTATTGAAAAAATGAAAAATAATTTCAGATTCGATTATTTCATCTACTTTGCTGCTAAGAAGGAGAGAGACACAAACTCGATAAATTATCACCAATACAACCGGATGTATGAACGACAAACGACCCACCAACAATTGGAAATATTATTTGAATTATAAAAATTTGAGAAAAAACCGATCCGATTAAATATTATGTTGGACGGAACAAAACGCAATATCAATTCAACTGTGAGTGATTAAAAAAATGAGGCACCCTCATAAGCTTAAAAAAAAAAGTCATTAGAGAGGTAAGAACCGATTAATCTTTCAACTTTTTTTTAGAAGTTTTTTTAGTGAAAAACTAGAATTTTCATTTCAAATGAACTTATAATTAATGTTTAGATTTGATATTCCAACTAAATTTAATTTCGAATTTGTACAGAATTAACCAATATTAAATATTAAAAAATATGAATAAAATATTTGATAGACCAAAGTGAAAGTATAAGGTTACAAGATTTGAGGTTCAATAGAAAAAAAATATGTAAGAAGATGAGTTGTTTTACCGAAGTCTATAAAATGTGAATGAGAGTGTTCTGTTTTTTATTTTAATATATTATTCGTGATTTTTAAGAATTTTAAGCATTAAATACATATTATTATATATATATATATTTAATTTATTTTGTTTATTTTTATCCGTGTGTATCGCAAGGAAATTTTCTCAATATTTATGTATTTTACTCCAATTCTATAAATGTTTCCAATATAATAAAATTTTATGTCAAAACATAATTAACATTGACCTTTTTCTTGGGATAAATTTAGAATTATTTGAAAATATTAATGTCCTTGGGCAAATGTTAGTTGAGGAGTAATAAAGAGAGAATTTGAGAGAGAGTGAGGAAAGAGAGAAGATGGAGAAAAATAAATTGCTTCACATAATTCATTCTCAAATTTTTTCACCCAAATTCTCTCTCCATTAATTTCTCATCTTATTTATTTGTTTGTTGACAAAATAAGAAGATTTAACTCTATTTAATTCCTTTGAAAATTATTCTGACCACATATAAAGAGACTATAATTTTATTCACAAATTAAATATGTTAAAAATGTGTCTAAGTATGTAAATCTGGTTGTTTTGATGATTAATATGATCATATTTTGGAATTTAGAATCAACTTAACAAGAAGAAAATCTTATGCATATTTTTAAAATAGAGGGGCCTTTTTACAATACACTAAATAATAACTAAATTTTTTTTTCTCTTATACCAAGTCCCAATTGAAAGGATGCATGGACATTAATCTACCTCTTTTTCTTTTTTTTTTCTAAGAGACTGAAAGTCTGAAACTACCTACCTAATTTCATAAATTTGAGGATTAATTTGATCTCGCCAAACTATATGGGTTAAATTACACATCGAGATAAAATCTAACGGTAAATATGTGTTTTGCTCACATGTCTCCTTGACATTATTTCTCTATTTTTTAAGATTAATAAATGTATTCCAATATAAAATTGTTAGCCTCCAATTTAACTTAAGGCATCAATAGTCTTCATTTAATCAAATTTCAACATATTTTTTGGTTTCATATTTAACAAAAGCAAATATGCCAAAATACATTATTAATAAATAGATCATTTCAATATAATACCTAGGAAGTATGACATGTATATTTCAATATTATTTTATTTTTTTAAAAATAAATGAGTTTGTTCACAGATTAATAAAAATGAAAACCAACTAAAGAAATATTAATATACAATAAGAAAAAATAACTAAATTAATAAACAAAATAATTAATAGTTAATTAGTTATCTGGTACTTAAGAATATTATAAAATATAACATAATAATATGATTGTCTTCATTTTTCTTTTCTTTTTTTAATTTATTTTTTAAAAGTTATTTGATACATTGCAAGATTTTTGAGTTTTTATTTTATTTAAAATTTAAGTTTAATAAAAATAAAAATAAAAATATTTTAGTTGATTAAATAAATAATTTAATAATTAGAATAATAATAGTGTGATATAGTGAATTTTTTTATATATAAAAAGTAAAGAATTATTCTGACACAAATCATACAAAATTATGTGTATAAATATATTCATAACATAGAAAAATTAAGGCTCATCCACTTTTACCTTGTGTGGCTTTTTTTTTTAAGTTTGTGTTGTTTTTGCAAGTATATGGAGTATTTTATGGAATTTGACTAAAATGCAATGAGTTAGGTCAGAAATCGTCAGAGGCTATTGGGAAACATGAATTGGAGCGACTAAAAATGTGAGACTTAGAATATTGGATTTTATCCCTATAATTTTATGGTGGATTATCAGGTTGAAAAGAAATTTGAGAACTTTTAACAATGAAAGTAGGCCGTTAGGGATTATTCACAATGTCATTATCATGACTATGTTAGAGATTATATTCAAAAACCTGTGGATTCATGTGGAGATTTTATTACTCTTCTTGAAGATTTTCGAGTCAATTAATTATTCTAATGTATTCAATTTAAATGAACTGTTTTCATTTTATGTTTTGAATGAACTCTTTTTAATTTTATGTTTGGATCGTTGTGCTTAAACTAGTTTTTATCAAATTGATGATTTAAAAAAAATATATATTTAGGCTAAATTGTGATTTTTAAATTATTGTTTAAAAAATATGTTAAAATGTTTTTTTTCCTTAAATGTAAAAATATGCCTATATCCTTCTTTTAATCATGAACTAGAATTGAACAACTTTTTCAATTACAGACTTACAGTCATTTTGACAAAAGGAAAATTTTATTTATATTTTTAATATTTAGGATCCTCTTAACAAATAAATTTAAATCTATCAATTGAAAAAATGATTTGAAATGAAAAAAAGTTTAGAGTTTTGTGCTATGTTTGGACATTATTCTCTCTTTATTTTAGTTTGTATTTAGAATATAGTTTGAAATCGATCGAATACATGAATTTCAACAACATTATTGATTAAAAAACCCAACATTTTAGCATCCTTGTTGCACAACAATAAAAAATAGAAACAATATTAAATACCAAAAGACATAAATAAATAGATAATTTCAAAATATTACATCAAATTATAAATGTTTCATGTTGGTGGCATATCATCATAAAATCTAAACATGTATAATTCAACCTTTATTTTACTCCTAACTACTTAATAAAAAGACTTAGTAGCTAACCTAATCCAAGTAAAATTTGATAAACAGCCCATACTTTAAAGGAAGACATTTGAGGTAGAGGAGCATACAATCCATTTGCATTTTTTTAAGGTGGAATAAGTTTTTTCACCTAAACTCAATCTTATATTCACGTTTTCAAAGAAATATGGTATGCTTAGTCGACGACGTTCCTTTCACGTTAATATACTTCACATTGCTCACTTTAATTGTTTTCATCCGGAAAAAAACAGCAAAGTGCTAATAATATGTGTGTTTTTTCTCTTATGTCCCTTTTGTAGTTAAAACTGAACAAATATACGCATTTCATTACCATAATTGATATAAATCTCAACATTTTACCATTCACATATGTTACATAACAATAAGTGCCAAAAAGAGCTAATAAATATATAGGTAAATTCAATATATTACTTATAAATATTATGAATGTTACATGTTGGTGGCATAAAAATCACTAAAACATGAACAATTCAATTCTTTTTACTGCTAACTACTGCTCAATAAAAAGATTTGGCAATAATTAACACCCTACACCATTATAGTCCATGTTGGATTTTGGATTAAGATTTGAGAAACTATTCATTCTTTCCAAGTTTGAAGAGACTTGACCTAAAGTAAATGGACCTTGGGGGATGTGGAGAAGGATTGAAGATGGCATTATTCATGGTGGAGTAAGTTTTTTTTACCGGAACTCAATTTGATATTCACATTTTTAAAAACAATGTTGGTGCAAGGGACATGTGTGCTGCAATCTAATAATATGGCCTGTTTTGTGACCGATGTTCCATATATGTTGATATAATTCACATTGCTCACTTTAACTGCTTTCATCTGTAAAAATAAAAATAAAAAAATTAGAGAAAAAAAAATACAGAAATTGGACTAGGGAAATAAAATATTTAGTAATTAACCTGTTCTGCACAATGGGTGGTATTGCAATAATGTTGATCAATGATTATAGGGTTCTTTGTATTGTGAAGCAAAATGTTCTCAAATGTTATATTTCTAGCATATCCATTCCCTCCCTAAATTATATTAAAAAAAATAAATAATAGATACAAAAATAAATAAATCAATTACATTTCAATATTATTAACATTTATATATTACCGGCCATGTTTTTATCCTTGCTCCATTGGTTGTCCTATTGAAAGTGCAGTTCTTTACAAGTATTCCTTCCACTTGAGCATAATCTCCACCCTTTCCAAGACTTCCAACACTAATAAATAAATAACAATATTATTGTATTAAATAGACATTTTGACTAAAAGATATATCAAATATTACAGTTTTTATTACCTTAAACCATGACCAGGTCCACATTGAACCCCTTCTATGATAATATTTGAACACTTATTATTAATGGCAACACAATCATCTCCTATCATAGACAAAATTTGAAAACTTACCCATTAATAAATTAGCAAAAATATATAACTACAACTAACTAATTTGAATGAATGTGTTACCGGTTCCGATGATGGAGTTCATGATATGGATATTAGTTGAAGAAGATATATCGATTCCATCGGTGTTAGGACTATGCTCTGGAGCGGTTATTTTTATTTCAGATATTTTGACGTTGTTGCAATCATTTATGCTTATATGATTTCTCGGAGGGTTAATATGAGTCAATCCTTTAACTTCAAGATTGTTGCATTGACTAAACCTCAATGCCTATACGAGGTAACGAATCATAAAAAAAATTTAAAAAAAAGTTTAATATAAATTATATGTTTTAATGGAATTATTCAAAGTTAAACTCCATCTCACCGCTGGTCGAGAACAACTTCCCATTCTTGGACTTCCCAATCTTGGATGCTGCAAAAAATAATTATAGAAATGAAGAGTTAAACACTTATTTTTATTTATATAAATATTGTTTTAAATAATAAAATGCCATAACAATATAGTTTAGCTTACCTTGTATTGAAATGAATATTCAAAATTGTTATTGTGGAGGTATCTGAGATTATCGCCTTGCCACCACGGTAGACCATTTCCATTAAGTTTTCCTTCTCCATAAACATTAAGACCATTAATTTGCGAGAACATAATCCATGTGTTCGATGCACATCCCGCCCATCTATTTATATTGTCTGGCGCTATTAAAGTTCCGTCGATCTGAATTTGAGGGGATTGAGATATGCAAGGGCCATTGAAAAGCAAAGATCTAATCAAGAAAGTCTTTTTAGCAGGCACCACCATAACAGCCGTGTCACTTGAACATGCACAAGTTGCTTTCCATGCTTGTAAAAATGCCTTTACGAATAATCCAAAATATTTAGTTTAGCACATGATAACTCGTCACCTTAACAATACTACATGTTTCAAATAATTGAAATATTTTACCTTAGAATCATCGATATTTCCATTTCCAACCGCACCATATTGTGTCACGTCAAATATAATAGCAAGACAAATATCTAGATTAACAGCGCAGAACAGAAAGAATAAACCGAGATAACTCTGCAAGAAACAAAGCAAAAAAAAAATATGTCAATATGTTTTTCTAAATAAAATAAGAAACTAATTAGATTCAATAAATTGATAGAGAAAGGTTTTCACCATTATCAATCAATTCAACTAGCCAAGAATTTCAAAAACAAAGCTTATTGAAATAAATTCAATGTGTCAAAACTCAATAGTTGTTGTTGATTTTATAGTCTTTTTAAGTTCAACATTTTAGGAAAATGTTTAAATTTAAAAATATTTCATGTATATTTTTAAATTTCAAAACTATTACATGTGTATTTTTTAGGATTTAAACAATATAAAGGAATTTAATTTGAAAGTGTGTGATTGTAATTTGTAGACTTAAATTATTATTGTTTCATAAATTGCGCATCCCGTTAGTTTGGTTGAACTTGACCATTTTAGTTGTCAAAATAGGAAGATTTGACTCAATTTCATTCCTTTAAAAATTATTTTGACCACATATAGGGAGATTATGGACAAAATTATAGAATTTTCAAATTTGATTTTTTAATTTTTCACAAAATATGTTAATCCTTTTTGTTTTGATGATTATATTGATAATATTTTGGAATTTAGAGTCAACTTAACAAGAAGAAAATCTTATGCATATTTATAAAATTGAAGGCCGTTTCTTTTTACAAATACACTATAATCTTACTCTCTTCTCCCAATTGAAGAGATTGCAACCTATCTAATTTCATATATTTGAGGACTAATTTGATCTCACCAAATTATATGGGTTAAATTAAACATGAAGTAAAATTTAAGGGCTAATATGTGTTTTGCTCACATGTTTCGTTTGACTCTATTTCTCTGTATTTTAATTTTGTACTTAAGATATGTTAAAAATAGATCATCAATAAATGCATTTCTAATCCTTTATTTACTCAAATTTCTATGTTTTTGACATTTTTGTTACATATATAACAAAAAAAAAGGACATGATTAATAAATAGATAGTTTCAATATAATACGTAGAAAGTATGACATGGATTTTTCAATTTTTATTTTATTTATTTTGAAAATATATATAAAAAAAATGTGTTTGTTTACTGGTTAATAAAAATGGAAACATCGTCCACAAGAAAAAAATATGAAAAATGGTACCAAATTAATAAACAAAAATTGAGTTAGTTTTCGAATCTCAATAATATAACATCATTATCTTCTTTAGAAGTCCCCTCAATTGCTTTATACATTTTTGGTACAAAGCAATGCATTACTAATTCATTAATCCAACTCTTCCTTTGACATAACAATCAATATTTTAAGATTTTATACCTCAGTAAAAAAAAATTAATATCTTCAGCTTTATCGAGGGTAGAAATATTCAATATTTGGTCTGAACCGAATATTCAACCGAATTATAATAAACCAAATTTGAATTTCATTTACAGTTTTCGAATCGAATTTCAAACAAATTCGAATTCAAATAAGATTTTCGAATTAATTTTCGTGTTGAGGTTCAACTCGAAAATCAAACCGAAATCGAATTCATTTTTTATTATTTAATTTATTATTTATTATATATAATATATAATTTATTATATATAATATATAATCATTTAATATATAATATATAATAATTTCTCTTTCATTCTCTAAACTTAATTTCTTATCCGACACTTACCTCATTTATCCTCTCTAACACTAATTTCTTAGCCGCAACCCACCTCATCTTTATTCTCTAAACCTAATTTCTTAGTAGCCCACCTCATATATATTCTAAACATAATCCATTTTCATTCTCTTAATCTCTCTATTCTCCCTATCTCTATTCTTTTAACCTAATCTCAAGCAGTCATCTCCCTTTTTTTTATCTTCATTCTCATTTGAAATTAACCTAATTAGCCGCCACCTCTCTCTTTCATCTTCATTCTTATATGAAAGAGCCTTCAGACTTCAACTATATCTCTTCTCCATTCTCATATGAAAGAGTCTCCAAGCTTCAACTACATCTCCGAATTTGATCTATTTAATCTCGTTGTGTCTTAACTTCTTCTTTGTCAAAATTGTTAAATCATGATAATTAAAGAATTAACAATAAAAGTAAAAAAAAGAAAATCGAATGTGGTTCGAATTATTCAAAATTCGAACCGATATCAAATTCGAATTCGGTTCGGATTTCGAATTAGCTAAAAAAGAAATTCGAAGAAATTCGAAGAAATTCGAAGAAATCGAACCAAGAAACTCGAATAACCCAAAAACCGAATCGATGAACGCCCTAATTGAGAGGTCCTGAGTTCGAGCCCGTCATGCATCATTTCTGCGGCTGGTTAAATGGTTAAAAGTGTGTTTGCGGGCTATGTGTTTAACTCCATTATAGCCACATTTTTTTCCACCAAGGTAGCTCAGTGATAAGAGTTGGCTTAAGAGACCAAAATGTTATGAGTTCGATTCCATTTGAAAGCGCGTTGAGTTTAAGCGGGAGGTTATGGCTGTGGAGTGTCATGCTAGTTCTCAAAAAAAAAAAATTAAAAGTTTTAAAACTAGTTATTTATTTAAAAGATTAATAACACAAAGAAATAAACATTGGAAGTGACAAATTGGATTTGTTTTGTTAAATTCTTGGTTATTTATTTAAATTTTATTTACTATACCTCTTTTATTTTGATTTTTTTTTAAAAACAAAATTGCAAGTATTCAGCCATTTAAAACAACTAGTTTAAAGGCATTGTTAAAAAAATGTGATTTATTTTATTACATGCTTTTTTTTGGTTAAAACTGAATATTAATTTTTTTTGTTTATGCTCATGTAATGAATATTTTAGTGACGATCATATATATTTCTATGTAAAGCAATGGTTATATATGGATAAAATTGTATAACTTTCATCCTTCACAAAATATTTTTTGGCTGAAATGTTAAATTATGTCTGAATCTAAACTTTTTTATTTTCTTTTATTAATCATGAACTGGAATTGATAGTCTTTTTGACAAGAAGAAAATTGTATTTGTATTTTTAAAATTGAGGATCCTTTTAACAAATACACCTAACTAAGAAATAATTTATTTCTTTATCTATCAATTGAAAGAATGAAAATATGAAAAAAAAAAAATTAAATCAAACATTGATAAAAAAAATTTCTAATGTTGTGACATTATTTATTTTAGTTTGTATTTAGAATATAGTTTGAAATCGATCAATACTTATTCAAAAATATTATTGATAAAAAAAACCAACATTTTAACATTCTAGTTGCGCAACATTAAAAAAAATAAAAAACGTATTAAATGTCAAAAGACATAACTAAATAGATAATCTTAATATATTATATAGAAATAATAAATGTTTCTTGTTGGACTTGGTGGCCTACAATCATAAAGTCTAAACATGTATAATTCAACTTTTTTTTTACTCATAACTATTTAATAAAAAATACTTAGTAATTATGTATAACATCCTACACGTACCTAATTCATGTAGAATTTGAGAAACAACTCATACTTTAAGGAAAGACCTTTAGGGGAAGTGGAGGGGCACAATCCATTTGCATCTTTTACTGTGGAATAAGATTTTCCACCTGAACTCTTTCTTATATTCACGTTTTCAAAGATAAGATAATGTTACTACAAGGGATATGAACACTACAATCCAAAAATATTATGGTATGTTTAGTCAACGACGTTCCTTTCACATTCATATATTTCACATTGCTTACTTTAACTGTTTTTATATGTAAAACAAAAAATAAATAAATAATTAAAGTTCAAGAATGGATGTCTTAATGGTAATCAACTTTTTCAACATGATGGTTGGTATTTAAATAATTAGTTTAATATAACTATTATTTTGTTTTGATAATTTGAGTTAAACCTTTTTTTTTTTTATAATTTTTCATGTCATCAGTGAATTCTTTATTTTATCTAGGGGAATTATTTTTAGGTTAACACAAAAGGCCCTGTTTGTCTGGGAATATTGGAAAAATCCAAAAAAAAAATCATTTTCTTTTTCTTCTCTTTCTGTCACGTCACTAAATTCATTAAATAAATATTAAAATACTATTCATTTTAAAATTTTATTTTATCATTATATATTAATACCTTAAAAGTTTTTTAAAAAAAAAATATTCATCCAAAATCATTATTTATCTAAATAATCAAATTCAAAATTTATTGTGTTGTCTTATTAAATACTCTACAATTAAAGAGAAACACACTTGAATATCTTGATTTTCATATTCTAGTTATTTAAGTGTATTTAAAATCTTTACATATTCTAATTATTTAGTATCCCTTATTTTTATATAAATCCATACTCATGTTATTGTAATAACATATTGAAAATACATTCTTAATCCACAACAAATTCTTTACTATCTATCTTCTTTATCCTGGTATCAAAGCCATTATTCAGTTTTAACAAACATTTATACCCATGGCCTATTCTTCATCTTCTTCTACTTCAACCACTCACCTTTTTCATAATCTCACATCCAATAAACTCGATCACAAAAACTTTCTTCTTTGGAAATCTCAAATCTTACGTACTGTAAAAAGTTATGGCCTATATTCATATGTTATTAGGACTACCCCTGAAATCTTTCTCCAAGCCGATATTGTTGACTGATCTAGTGTCCTCACTCTAAATTCTATTTTTACCATCTGTGAAATTAGAGGATCCTTTCATGGTTTCTCTTCACCCTTTCAGAATCCATCCTAGCCCAAGTGGTTGGTGAATACACCACATCTAAAGACCTTTGTGTTGGGGTTTGCAACAACAAAACTACAAATCTTCTTAAAAAATCAAATCTGTAATAAATCAGTTTTCAAATCGTCTATGACGACAAACAGATTACCAAGAACTGAAATAGCATAAAGCAATAACAACGCAATATACGTGGTTCGGCCAAAATCGACCTACGTCCACGGGAGGGATAAGTTTCACTAAATCAAAGAAATGTCAATAGTAAAAACTTACATGCCCTGCTCTCAAATGAAAGAAGTCATTACACTAGGAATGATTGAAATCATTCACAATCAAAAGCTCCACCAACCTCTCACTCTAGATCAACCAAAGAACAAGAAGAAATAGAAAAATCATAGATCTCTTCACTCTCTCTCAACCTTACTATGTTATGAGAAAAATACTCAAAAAAAGTATTTATACTCTAACCCGTCACCCCGAAATTTAAAACCCGCCCGCAATAGCAAGGAACACCTCAACAATTCTCCCTCTTCCGAGCCATGGGAGAATGTTGTTATAAACATTCATCATCGTGACGCTCCTGCTAGAACCATTCCGGCTTTGGCACAACATATCTCATGCTTGCCTCTTGGTAAGCCCTTTGTCATCATATCTGACATATTCTCATTTGTATGCACTTTCTCTAAGTTTAACTTCATCTTCTCGAGCACTTCACGGATCCAATGGTACCTTTTTTGAATGTGTTTTGAACGTGAATGGAAACTTGAGTTTTTGCTCACATGTATAGCACTTTGTGAGTCACTAAACACCACAAACATGTCTTGTGCAATGCCTATTTCTTTTAACAATTCTTTCAGCCATCTAAATTTCCTTACAACATTCATTAATGACAATATATTCAGCTTCTATAGTAGACAAAACAACACATTTCTGTAGACGAGACTGTCATGATACAACTCTTCCTCCAAAGATAAACAAATACCCTGAAGTTGATCTCATTGTGTCAATATTAAACTCATTAAATTTAAAATTAATGTTTTTAGTTAAATATATTTTTTAATATTATTTTTCTAGTTTTTGTAATTATTTTTAATTAATTAATTATTTTTCAATTTTTCATTAAACCTTTATTTAAAATTTTATTATTTTATTTATTTATTTTTATACAACAATCATCCGATGTAGTATTGACCTTCATCCAATGGACGAAGATGCATCGCCCGCTGCAACAACAGTCAAGCGATTATACGTAGCATTGGATCAGCTGACGCCCGAGGTAACGTCATTAGCCTAAACGTGAATAAACCATTGGACACTGATGAAACGTAGACAAAATGCCTAACGCCACGCCCAAGCGTGCGACCACGACCTCATATCGTCTTTTCCTCGCGACAAACAGATAGAAATTGGCTGAAACTTTTGATTTTTCCAAAGTGGAACTCATACGATACTCCACTAAACAATTTGATTCAAAGGCTGAAATGATCACCATAGTTTGGTGATCATAGGTTCAATCAAAACCTGAATGGATAAGGATGATTGAAAACAAACAAAAGTCATTAATGATCTTATGTCACAAATTCGACCCACTTGCATCCTCAACCGACTTAGAAAGGCTATAAATAGCTTCTCCTAACCAAAATAGAGACCAAAAGATCAATCTCAAGTCTCCAATCCAACTCTTACGAAATCTTCCATAGAAAATTTCATAAGTTTTTTAAAATTGTGAAGACTTTGTGTAAAGCTCTAAAGCTCAGTTCTGGATTATAATAATGCTTCCAAAAAAGTTTATGAGAGTTTACAATTCACTATAAGCTTCAATTCGTGTTGTAATCCAACTTATGAATTCAAATTAAAAAAATTACATTTCATTCGATCAGTATTTGATATAATTGCTTGATAATCCATTTTCTTGATTTAAATTTGTTCCTAAGATCATTTCAAAATTTTTTATCGAAACCGATTGGAGTGAATCATGCTAAATCAAAAAAACACCCAATTCAATTTAATATATATTTTTTCAAAATCGAGTTTTTGTTCTTCTAGCTCAAGAACAATGACTCAAAAAGCTTCCTAACATGTTTTAAGGGTGTTATGAATACATTAAATCAATCTTTATCAATCCAAGTCTTGTTTGAACAAAAACCAAAATTTTCAAAAAAAAAATGAAAATTTCAGTTCTTGAATTGGTTCAAACTCACAACCAGTAATAATTTTATTGTTTAAATTGATTTTAACAAGTATAAGGAAGTTATTTATAAACTTTTAACGTGGAATAAAATTATAAGAACCCAAAATTATTTTTGCCCAAAATTGGTAAAAATCCCGATTTAATCTCTTTTTAATTGAACGATACTTCGGGATGATATTAAATGTGTTCTGCATGAGGAGATGAAGCTCCCTATGTCCTTGGATCGAAGAAGGAAGGCCCGTGAAGAAATATAAAAACTTGGACAAAGTTCACCCAAGCTCGAAGATGACCAATAATTAAACCTTGGCTTCCGACCGATAAATCCTAACTTACGATCGATAAAATTCAGCCTAGCCTAGCCTAGTTTTCGACCGAGATAACCAGCCAGACATGTCTTCCGACAAAGGAATTCTGCGAGCGACCGAGAATTCAACCCCCGCATTGATCTCAGGCCGAATCAAGCCCAAACCTGCACATCCGACCTGTTTCGCGACCTAGACATCTACCTAAGGGCCTATTTGTTTGGGGCTTTTGATTTTAATTGTTTTTTTAAATAAAATAGTTTTACAAAAATTATTTTAATATAGGCCTATTTGAATTTATTTTTAAATTTTAACATCTTAAAACTAATATTTTATATTTGTTTTCCTCTATAATTCTTGACATGATACATTTAAATATTATTTTACAACATTAAATGTAAGAAAATTTTACATGTATTTAGAACTTGAAAAATAATTCATTTAAATAAATATATTAAAACTATATTTTTATAAAAATTGTTAAATTTTATGAAGTAGAAACCGTTCTTTAACTGCTACGAAAGATATAGTGCGAAAACTCTTTCTGAGTGTCAACAAACATCGAATTATATAGAATCTCTAAAAATGACTTTTATACACTTATATCAGTACTTTGTTGATAGCTGGCTGATTTTGGAGCAGTCCCAACCAAAAGTTGTACTAAATAACCGTGGTCGATTAAAAAAGTGGTATTCATGCTAGAAAGTCTCGGGAAACTCGATCTTTTTGCACGATTACGTGGAGCTTCCGCCTCATATGGCGCCTCTAGGGATGGAGGTAGGAGCGCTTGAACTCCACTAGACAGTCCCGCTTGCTTTCAAGGCATGATTAAACACGGGATGGAGAAAAGTCAAGCTGCGGTTAGAAAGAAAAAGAACCAAATTAGGGATGAATCTCCCCACTACGCGGTATGACGTTTTTTTGATAAACCCCTTGAGCGTTAGCCCAGACCCCCCTAGGGAAAGACCTCCTACCCAACGACTTGGAAGGGGACTTGATTTTAAACTTAAAATCAATGAGCGACTCTATAATCAAATAATAAAATCTTTCGACAATTAATTATTTTTAATTAATTTAAATATTTTCTTTAAAGAGTTTTAATTTGATTAATCTAAATTGATTAAAAAATTAATTATTGTTATAATTAATTTTTAACAATAAAATACATTTATTTATTTATATATATATATTCAAACACACAAATTGAGACTAAGAAAACTAGCTTTTTTTGAAAGTAAATATTCAGTGTTACACCAACATTAATTATCTCCTCTTATTTTAAGGCTTGTTCAGATTTGGGTTAGTGTTATAATATGGGTTATTTGAAAATAATGATTAATTGTGATTTTGAGAATATATATAATTTTTTTGGTAAAATAACTTAAATATATTCATATATAATGATAAAATAAAATAAATTGTGTTTTAATATTTTGTTTAATAAATTGAGTGATATATCAGAAAAGAGGAATAGAAAAATATTTTTTTAATTTTGGTTTATTTAAAATATAAATATTTATATGTGTAATTGTGTAGATTACTATTTGACAAATATAATAAATATTAAAACACTAGGCTTAACTATGTTTTAGAATAAACTTTGATTTGTTTTTTTATATAATTAAAAAACTATTATATTGTTTTCTAGTGAATATTAAGAATTTCAAAGATCTTGATTTTGATAAATGAGCATTACCTTCGTTGTCTTATGCCGAAATCTACATAGGTGTTGTATTGACTTCCCAGCCCCCAAAAAATATTATATTAACAAATTTGTATATATCTCCATATTTAAAAATAATAATAATTTAAATCAATTTAAATCACACCTATGACTACTGAATTAGTTAGATTTTTTCTGTGAAAATGTAATATTACTTTTATCATGATTTAATAAGTATTAGATTTTACAAATATATTAATGCAGATATGGCCTTGCTTGGATAGGTTTATATAATAACATGAATTATTTGAAAAATAATAAATTGGGGTGATTTTGAGAAAATGTATAATTTTTTTTATATAAAATACTTAAAAAGTATTAATATATATATAATGATAAAATTAGAAAAAATAATATTTTAGTATTTTAGTCAATGAATTGAGTGATGGAATAGAAGTAAAAAATGAGTGAAATTATATTATTTAGATTTGTGTCATTGAAATAATCCAAGTCAAATATGGTTAAACAATAATGTAGTTGAGTAGTTAGTATTTTTCATTCTTGAACTTAATTTTTTTAATTTTTAATTAATTAAATAATTGAGTGATATAATTAAAAAAAAAAAAGAGTGAAATGATATTTTGAAGTATTATTAAAATAATCCAAATCTCCTATGTAGATGGTCAAATATCTAGACAGTTATGTAGTTGACTAGTTAGTATACTTTTAATGTTGCATTTAATTTTCCTAATTTTTAACTATTTAACAGTTGGGATGTTTGCTACTTTTATTTATTTATTTGAGGGAGTTACTTCATACTTGCATTAGAATAAAGCCCATCAACACACTAATTAGTTGCCTTTTCATATCAACAAGAGTCATCACATATTTAATTTATTGAAATTATCAAACTATAAAATGAATCATGTAAACTTTCCCCCCAATTTATTATTTTAAAAAAATAGTAATTAATTTATTTTTTAATAATATTAATTATAATTTTTGAGATGTGAGTAGATAATTTAGATCAATTCTTCTATAATTTTAACTATATATTATTTTAATGATTTTTTTTGTTATTATTTCTTCTGTGACGTTTTAATTTTATTTTTTTAATATTGAGCTAGTGATATATAATCTCTTAAAAATATATAATAATTGTATTGAGTGTTTATAAATTTTGATATTACATTTGTACATATAGTCAAAAACAAATTTTGGTTCTGGTTGTAACTTCTCAATCTATTTATGAATAACAAAATCTTTTGTTACAAAATTATGTAACACTTTATTTATAATTTTTTAAAAATTGAAGTGAGGGCTTAAGTTAATTCTTTCACTTTTTATCATTTTCTTCTCTCTTAAGTCTTTCCTTGTCAGGTCACCCTCAAATGGAAATTTGATCAAATGACCTTCAAGAGGGTCATTGTCACAACTACTTCAGTAATTTCAATTTTTATTTTTAATTTTTTTTTAAAATTTTGACACTTTTACCCTTACTAATTTTTCTTTTCCTTTCTTTCTTTTTTTTTCTTTTTTATTCTCTCTTCCTTCCCTTTCCCCATTCTGCATGTTTTCTTTCACCCTCTCTTCCCCCACGACGGTTCCGCTCCCCCTCCTTCACGATCGTCGACTCCCCAACGATCGCCGGACGACTACCCCCTCGAGCCCAAGCCCCAGTCGAACGACTACCCCCTCGAGCCCAAGCCCCAGTCGGACGACTACCCCCTCGAGCCCAAGCCCCAGCCGGACGACTACCCCCGCGACGCTGAGCCCTGTAGTAGAAATTGGCTTTGAATTGTTCTCCTTGTAGCAGACTTTAAGGAGGACGTTGAGCCCCAATTACTTAGGTTAGTTCGACTACTCAGTATGATTTTACTGTTTTGCATGTTGAGTACGAATGTTTTATGGTTTAGGATTTTAGTTTAGGGTTTAGGGTTGAAATGCTTAGTTAGTTCTATTGTTTTGGTTTGAAATGCTTTGATCCGAGGTATAGTTTAATCTGAATGGTTTTTGAATGGGGCGTGGATCGTGGGGGTTGTGCGTGGGGCGTGGATCGTGGGGGTTGTGCGTGGGGCATGGAGTAGTGCGTGGGCTTGGGCGTGGATGGGGCGTGGGAGTGGTGCGTGGGGCGTGGGCTTGGGTGTGGGCTTGGGCTTGGGCGTGGGTGGGTCGTGGATTCAATTACAATTCAATTGCGTACCACGCAATATATAAAACTAATTTAATAAACTTATTAATAACGTGGATAGCTCAGTTGGTAGAGCGTTAGATTGAAGATCTTAAGGTTAAGTGTTCAATTGTAAATGAGTGATTGTGATTTGAAACTTACTTTGAAATATAATTGGCTTTAAGTGAATGATATTTGTGTAACCGTTGATTGTTGGAATTTTAGATAAAAAATACGAGCTCGGTTGGATTGAGTAGATGAGTCTCTATTTCGATTATTTTCTAGTGGACTATTTCGCTCGAAAGAAACGGTATGATGATCAATGATTTTGGTCGATCGATGTATTACTCCTCAACGCTATTATTATTATGATATGAGATATCTCTTCTAAAAAACCAATAGAGGCGGTCGGTGAACTCAATGATCTTCTTGTGAATCTCCGAGCTCGTTAACGCTATATTTTATGTTATGTTTGTTTGTTCGTTGGTAAACTTTTTTGTTTATATTTTTTTAAAGGTCCATATAATATGATATAAATGATAGTCGTTTAAACATAACAACAAAAGCAATATAACTTTTGTTTATTTTTTAATATTGCTTCCTAAATAGTTAATCTCGTTGTGTGTTATGTTTGTTTTATTTCAAATGATCCTTATATATAAGAATCGTTTAAACACAACGAAAAATAATGACATGAAAAAGAATAATACCATGTTACGCATTATAGTATCGCGCTCGTAGGTTCTCAAAAAAACGATTAACTCCCCGATTGATTTCATCAGTTTTTCCAAACGAAATTCAAAAAGCATCATAATAATAAGATTATGAATGAAATGCATCGAACGACTTCGATCATTGAAGGTTCGACAATCTCTATCCAACTAGATAGTCCATCAGAAAATAATTGGTATAGTAACACAAATATATAGGTCTATCATATCAGTCGCATCAATTCAAACTTCTCAGTAACTACCCAAAAATTCGGACATTGACTCTAGATACTAATCCACCCTTCGACAATATAAATTAAATTGTCGATTCAACCCCCTCGTAACACACACGATAATGATTTACGATAATACAATATTTTTCATTCACATATCATTTGTAAAAATTTACCGTGAATAGCACTCCGTCCAAAGAACAAGACCTTAGATAATGTTTTTACTCACAAAACATCTCCAAACAAAAATCATATGGAATCATCATAGTGAACAAATTGTAGCAATATCTCATATATAAACTATTCATATATTGTCAACGCATAACATTTTGTTCAGATAAGAGCACTTATTTACGTCCTACCAAAGTAAAGCTCTATTATGAGAATAACTATATTTAATGTTTAATCTTCTTTTATATATAATTCTCCTAGTGAAACCACTAGACCGAGGATCAAAAAAATTTTAACTGTGACATTTCTACATATAACAATGAAATCAAGCTCATGATACGTTGCAGCTAGACTTTTGACACTACACAAAATGTTGTCCCAAAAACTGATTGAAGATCCATTCCCCACAATGAATCTTAACTCTTGCGAAAACTTTTCCACACATAATAAATTATCCTCCAAATAATACACCCGATTGGATAATTAGACATTTTGGTGAACCAATCTCACCAATTTTGGTGGATAATTAGATGCCACGAGTTTAATTTTTATTTTCAACATCTTAAGATGTAATAGACGTGGAAGTTGTTGATAACTTCTTACATTAAAAAATTAAATAATAAACAACTAAGCCACAACTCTTCGAATTGATTCTTCAACTTAAATTAAATGTGTTTATTTAGTATTTATCACTATATAGTTTATATTATCTTTCTACAAATCTTATGTTATTTTTTATTGGGATAATGTTTGAGATTCTTTCAAACACAATTATTCATGTCTATCTTATAGGTCATATTATTGTAAGTATTATAATGTTAAAAAACATCAAAGCTTAACTTAATGGTAATATATTTTTCAGAAATTGCTTACTTTTATTTATTTTCTTTTTTATCTCAATAGTCTATTTTATTATATACATGTCATAGCCCTTTACACAATAAATCATTAGTTATAAAGTAGTCAAACACATTATGAATACTAGTAGAATACCCTACGTTGTACGGAAAATTAAAATGAATTTTTAATATTCATACAGATTAGAATGATAAAAGACATTACGTTTTTTATTAATGAATTATTATTTAAAAAAAATAAATTAACTTGTAAATCTAAATTGAATATATAATGTGAAAAATTAAAAATATATTGTGATTTAATAAGATGGTATTATAAAACTCTGAATATATAGATTTTTTCGTACAAAAATAAAATAAGCATATACATTAATCTCTCCAACCTACTAATTGAATTGACATAATTATAATATTGAATAATGTTGTTTTTCTCTAACTTTATATTTATGTAGAGCCTTGAGGGTTATTATTTTTTGAAGATATCAATTATAAATGTAAAAATATAAAAATAATTTTAATGTAAAATTTTTGAATAACATTTTAAATGTTACAATTTAAGTAAAAAGTGCATCAATTGTATCATTTAGTTAAAAAAAAAAAAAGTAAGGTATATTTTCTATGGGCTCACCATACCACATAAAATGAAAATTGAACTTATAAAAAAAAATAATAACACCCGAGTAATTTAGTTTTATTTGATGTTAAACCTTACCTTAAACGTTATTAAATGTTTAAAAAACATATCTAGTCATTTTAAAATTTTATTAACAAATAATCATATATTTTTAATGTATTCTTTTGTTAACATCTAATCATTTTCAATTTTTAAAAGGTAACTTAAAATTTTCAATATAATAATAATAGAAGAAATACCAGAGAACTTATACTATATAAAAGTTAATATTTCTAATTTATCTAATTCAATCCTATTGAAGGAAAAAAAAAAATTAGTTGAAAAAGATTACTCACCATGAGCTACGTTGGAATTCTAAAATACCATATAAAAGAATTGAAAAGAAAATATTATACAATTATTAATCAAAAATAAATTTCTAACTTTAATTGTGTAATTTAAGTCCAAACAGATAACATAGAAAAAATAATACATAGCTAAAAGATTTATGTTTTAGACATGTTAACTATATATATATATATATATTCCATCAAAAAGCTAAAAAAAATGTCAATAACCAACACAAAAAAATGATTAACATACTAACCGAGAGTGTCCATTGACAGCTCGTTCAGAATGTTGTTTATTAATTCCGATACAATCGTTAAAAATATCAAATTTATGAAAATTGGCCCTACAAAGCACACAAAGATGTCATATAAATAATAAAGAAACATGTAAAAATATTAGAAGAAATAGGATTACTTGATCTCAACTTTGTTAGTAAAATATAAGTGATTGTATGAGAAAGGAGTATATATATAAAAGTTATAAATGAGAATGGTAAAAAATAGAAATTTATTATTAAAAAAGTTATAACCCTTTCATATTCTTATCATAATAAATAGGAAAAAGATGTTTAAAGATTAAAATTTTATAATGTAATTTACTATATTTTATATTCTTTTATTAATCCATTATAACTTTTTGTTCATAAGGAAAAAATTAATAATTTAAATGAGTAATTTTGTATTGTACAATTTGAATTCAGCAACAAAAGTTTGAGAGGCAATTTTATCCAAAATTTGACCATATTAACAAACAAAAGACAAATGTTCTTACCAACTTCAAAAGATGGAGAGATTCTGATTTTACCAGTCCACAAACTCATCAATCCGTCTTTCAATAAATGGTTGGAGACTAATTTTCTAATTTGTTGTCACCTTATTATTTCTTTCATCTTGCAGTTCCTACATATATATATATATATATATATATATATATATATATATATATATATATATATATATATATATATATATATATATATATATAATACATCCATTGAGTTCTTACTAAATACATTTCCCTTTTACCTCATCTGGTACTTAAAATGTATATAACTATTCATCATTTACTTTTTCAAAATACTTTTAACTCATTCAGTAATTAAAATTCGGTATTCAATGCTTTATTTCAATTTATGAAACAAAAAAGGTGCATAGAAGAGAAAATTATCAGCTTAGCAGTCTTCTTCCAGAAATAGGGTATAGACTTCATGGAAAAATAGGTTTTCTGTACTGCCTTAAAATTCAGTATTCAATGTTTCATTTCAATTTATCAAACAAAAAAGGTGTAAAGAAGAGAAAATTACCTGCTTAGCAACCTTCTTCCAGAAATGTGGTGTAGACTTAATGGCAAAATAAGCTCTTTACAATGCCTGCTCCTAGTCGGTCCACAACTCAATCACCCCCACGACTTTCCTTCACTTCATTCTTTTTCTGAGAGACAGTTTTATCCAAAATCTGATCATCATATTCAAAAACAAAAGACAAAGTGTTCTTACCAACTTCAAGAGAAAATTACATGCTTAGCAGTCTTCTTCCAGAAATAGGGTGTAGACTTCAAGGCAAAATAAGTTTTCTGTAATGCCTTAAAATTCAATATCCAATGTTTCATTTCAATTTATCAAAAAAAAAGGTGCAAAGAAGAGAAAATTACCAGCTTAGCAACCTTCTTCTAGAAATGTGGTGTAGGCTTAATGGCAAAATAAGCTCTCTACAATGCCTGCTCCTAGTCATCGGTCCACAACTCAATCACCCATGACTTTCCTTCACTTCATTCATTTTCCTTTTAACCCCAATAGTGGTTTAGGTTTAGGGTTTAACATCCTCACGATCTTTGTAGAGGTGGTTCCACGTACAATCGAGTCGTCCACTACCCTCTTTCCTTCCAAAACCGTTCTAACCGGGGATAACTTAAGTTTAACGCCGAAATCTCTAATTCTTTTGAGAATGCTCAATGAAAGTTCGACCTATAAGATTATCATAGCCATACCCATTGATCTTAGCTATTGCCCTCTCACCATCTTCCCTGTTGGAAAAATTAACCAAACCAAAACCTCTTCTCATGCCAGTCTTTTGATCAATGGCAACATAGACACGGATAACAGATCCAAAGGTCCTGAAGAGTTCGTGAATATCAGGCTCGTGAGTGTCTTCTGATAAATTAGTCACACAGACAGAGTTCTCATCATTCCTTCTCCTCATATTAGATCCGGTTGCAGGCCTTTCAGCACCTGCCCTTGGTGGCAGTTCCAGAAGCAGCAGTTGTGTCTTGACCAGCAGCAACAGTTGATTTATCAACGAAGCCATCAGTTGGCATTGCCAAATCCTTGTATGGGCATCTTGATGTCCAGTGATCACCTTTCTTTCCACAAGTCCTGCACACCATTAGAACTGCTCCTCCTTTTCCAAGTTGAGCTAGGGAATCACCACCCTTGCCTTCTTCTTCCTTAGAACCTGTTCATAGCCCCCAAATATGATAAAATTAAGTGGTATACATCATAATCAAACATCGAAAATTAAAGGTTTGATTCAATTTGTGAACAAAGCTCATGACTGACATTGCATTGAATTGACATAGACAGTTAAAACAAAGAAATAAGTTTACATAGAAATCCTTACAAATAAACTTGGAAAGAGATTGTCCAGTCACATTACTTAGGTTTATGCGAAAATGAAGTCTCAAACTAATATCTTAAGCTATGTTGGAAGAAAGAGATACCCTTTTGGTTTTGCAGTGGTTATTAGACAAAGAACAGTATAGAAATCAACAAAGAAATCTTAAGCTATTCAATTTGTAAAGAAATCTCATGACTGACATTGCATTGTATTGACATAGCTAGTTAAAACAATGAAATTTATTTACATTGTCATCCTTACAATTGAACCTGAAAAGAGATGATCCAGTTAGATTATTTAGGGTTTATGCGGAAAAAAAGTCACAAACTAATATCTTAAGAAAGAAAGAGAAACCCTATTGTTTTTGCAGTCGTTAATCATATTATCAAACAACAGTACAGAAATTAAGATTGGATCTTTAATAGGAGATCTGAAGGAACTTATATAGATAGACAAAGAAATTAAGAAGAAAAAAACAAAGAAAAACAAACCAGGAGCTCGGGGACGCTCGAGGATGATTTCCTCAGTTGAGACCATGGTGAGGCGAGCGCCGACGTCTTCATGAATAACATCTCCAAATTTGGGACAAGAACGGCGCTCGATAACACTTTTGCTAAGTCGACCTTAGCAATCTTGCGGATGCGTTATAGCCGTGGCGTTTATCATCGTGACCTAAAGCCTGAAAATCTATGATTGTCACAAGTTAAAAAGAGATCTCTGTTATGAAAATGGTTGAACATCCAAATATAGTCGAATTACACGAAGTTATGGCGAGCAAAACGAATATATATTTCGCGATGGAGCTCGTACGCGGCGGTGAAGTTTTCTCAAAGATATCAAAAGGTCGTCTTCGTGAAGAATCCACTGGACATTACTTTCAACAACTCATATCCGCCGTTGATTTCTACCATAGCCGTGGAGTTTATACTTCTCGATGATGAAGGTAATCTTAAGGTAACTCCAGCGTATGTTGCACCGGAGGTATGTTGGAAGAAAGACCCGCGAGATTTTACTCATGCCCGAAACCCCCTTCTTTACCCGGTCACTCAGGAGAGCGCGTGTATATCACCTTGAAAGAAAAAACTTAAGCATTATTATATATATATAGATTATCGTTTCAAATTTGTGGTTGTTGTAATAGACTAATTTTTTAAATATGTTTCTTAGTTTGGACCATATTAATATTATAAATTATATTTCATTAAGTAATTCAAATAACAAAGATGCTTCGTAAGTGATCAAAACTTACGATATTGTTCTAATATATAGACTAATTATTTTAATATATTTTTTTAGTTTTGACCATATTAATATCATAAATTAAAATTATGTAAGTAACTCAAGACAATAGTGATTCTAAGTCTGCAATTTTATGATCAAGCTTATGAGTAATCATGTAAGGGAGGGAAGATTAATGATCACAAATTTGATTCTCACTTATAAATTAGAATACTTTAAATTAAAATGAAAGAATATGGTTATAGCCTTGTAGGGCAGGCTAGCTTATAATATTCAAAAATAATAATGGGCTCGTTTGATTTAACGTTTATGAGTCGCGTATGGGCGTTGCTACAGTAATTTTGCGTAATAAGCTCACGCAAAAAATTACAATCAAACACAATTTTGCGTTTAAACTCAATTTTATCTCTATCTCTCTCCTCAGCCTCAGCATTTGAGATTATAATCTTAGTTTTTTTCTCTCACATCATTTTTAAATATTTTTTATTCATTCTTTCTCATCTAATTCATTTATTTTTAATCATTTTATTCATTATCTCTCATCTATTTAATCTCTTTCTAATCATTTTATTCATTCTCTTTTATCTATTTCATATATTTATAATATTTTTATATAAAATTATTATAATAAATAACATACATTTAAATATATTTTTATTTATTATTTATAATATATATATACCTTAATATATAAAATAATTAAGCAAAATATGAAATATAAATACACTTTGATATTTTTATTTATAATTTATAATTATAGTTTTAGAAATTAAAAGTTTTTTAATTAACTAACAAAATATGAAATATAAATACACTTTTATATTTTTTATTTATAATTATAGTTTTAAAAATTAAACTAATCTTAATTAACTATCTAAAATACTATATTTTTTTATTTATAATTATAATTTTAGAATTAAACTAGCCTTAATTAACTATCTAAAATATTAATTATAATTGAGATAAATCTCGAAATGAATAATAATACTACGAGTGTGAGAGAGTGCGAAAATAAATTGACAATTGAAAGATTGGGTCGGAGGGGAGTGTGAAAAAAAAAATATTATTAAATACTTTTATATGAGAAGTGATAGAGAGAGAATTTAGTGAGGAAATGAATTGGCATCACCTTTGGAAAATGTAAAAAAAAATGTAAGAAAAGAGAGAAAAAAGAGAAATTATTTGATTTTTTCAGCTAATAAAATTATGCCAAGTCATTCCTTATCAAATTTCCTCACCTAATCATTTCTCCTTTTATATATATATATATATTTTTTTATATTAAATATATTTAAAAATATATATTCATAAAAATTAATATATTCATATCATTTATTTTAAAATATATTATTTTTTAATTTAAGTCATTTATTAATAATTAAAATTAAATATTAACAAAATTTTATAAAAAATATTATATTAATATAATTTATTTTCAAATATATATTATTTTTTAATTTAAATCATTTATTAATATTTAAAATTAAATTAATAAATATATATAACATTATATCTATATATAATATTAATTATTAAATAATATATTATAATAATTAAAAATAAATAAGCGAATTTATACCGCTCAAGCTGATGTCAATAAGCTAAGATTAAGCTGAATCAAACTAGCCTAATAATAATAATAATAATAATAATTTAATTTAACTTAATCTTTTATAAGGGTATTAATTAAATTAAAGTTAAATAAGTTGTTTCAAATAAAATATACTGAGATGATAAGATATTTTAATTATGAGTTGCAAATTATTCAACCTCCATGTCCTTTTAATCATGATCAGTTGCATATACGTTATTTAATTAAAGAATGATTATTAAATAATTAAGTTTTGAACAACATTGTGTACGTATTTAATTAAGTAGCTGAATCGATTATTTCAGTACAAATAATGTCTCGTTGACCGAAGACCAGGAATTTGATTATTTGAAAAGGCTAACAAAAATTTATTGAGAAAATACTATTAAATTTAAGAATTAAAATTAAACACTTTCAATTTCAATTACATGGTTACCAATAAAACCGAATTTTTTATATATATTTTATTTTTGTATTACCAATATTTTTTCTCTCAATCAAATCAAATGATAATATATTTTTTTTTTTGAAAAATATCTATGTATATGAAAAATGAAAAATGAAAATAATAAATCATTTAAACAAAACGACAAAAAATTACATTAAAATAACAAATAACAAATAAGAAAATATTGAACTTAATAAGTTATCGAGCTCGTAAATCTTCGAGAATAACGATTAATTCCTCATAAAACAGTACTTAATGCCAAAGTTAGAGACATTAAAGACGTGCTATGTAATTCGCTCCTTAGACGAATACCGGTAGGGCGGAGCATTCTCGAACATATCGGTAAAATTCAATTCAATGAATGAACAGACGTACACCGATTGAAAGCCGAGGAAAATGGGAAGATGATTTCAAGCAAAGTGTAGAATACCATCTAAGAGAATGAGCAAATAGTAGATTGGGCTAATCCGGTCTAATCGTCGAAGGTTATCCTAAGACACCAATTCATTTTATGGCTTGCATTTCGGGAAAGGTTAAACACGGGAGAACGCATTAGGAAGTACATGAAAATTCCGGATTCAAGATGTCTATTGTTTGAAGGGAATGAAGAAACAATTGATCATCTCTTCGAGAATTGTTCATTTGCCTCGAAACTTTGGAATAAATTTGAAAAAAATATGGAGATAACTAGATTCTTGAGAAACTGGAAATAAACCGAGGAAGTAGCTGTGATGAAAGTGAAGGGAACAAATTTAAGTCAAAGATTTTTAAATGCGGATTCGGCTCAACAGTTACAACATCTGACGGGAGAGAAATGCGAGGGCATTCTCGAGGAATCGAAGAACTCTAGAGCAGACCTGGAATGATATTGTAACTGACTGTTACGCGAGCATCCAGACATGGAGAAGAGCCCCGAAAAATGAATAGAATTTGAATCTCTATAGAACTAGAAGGTATCATATTAGGAAGTCACCAAAGACGTTTTTTAACGAGATAAACACAATTTTAAATTTGTTTGTAATTTTGATAATTGTTTATAATTCATTTTTTTAGACCGTAACGAACTTAATTTTACTAGGCTTGTCTAGGAAACTCATTTGGGTTTTTTCCCGTTTTTTGGAATTTTTAATAAAATAACGATAAGTCATTTTTCCAAAAACAAAACTCTCGACAGACTTTACTGTTTTCCTGAACGAATCTCAGAAAATATCATAATAATAGTATTATGAATGATACGCATCGGACGACTATGATCATTAAAAGTTCGACGATTTCTCTCTAACCAGATAATCTACCAAATAATAGTTGGGATAGTAATCTAAATATGTAGGTTTGTCATATCAACCGCATAAATCCAAATTTTCTAGCAACTACTTAAAGACTCGGACATCACCCAATTAATCACAGTAATACTCTATTAAAGACTCTAAATACTAGTTACTCTCGGACAATACAAAAGTAATGAGTTGCCGATTCTACCTCTTCTTGACACATACGACTAGCCATAATACAACATTTTTTCATGCAAATATTATATGTTAGAATTTCACCATGAATAACGCTTTATCCAAATAACGAGATATTGGATTGAATCTTTGACTTCCAAAAATTTTCCCAATAAAAACTATATGGAATCATCTTAACGAACAACTTGTAACAATGTCTCACATGAAAACTATCCATATATTGTCAATGCATAATGTCTTGTTCAGACGATGACACTTGTTTACGTCCTACCAAAAATAAAACTCTATTATGGAACGAAGTCTCCATAATGTTTAATCTTCTTTTATATCTAATTCGGCTAACGAAACCACTAGACCGAGAATCAAACATGTCATTAATTGTGTCATTTCTACATATAGCAATGGAAACAAGCTCATGATACGTCATAGTTAGACTTTTGACACTACGCCAAATGTCGTCATAAAATTTAATCAAAAAACCATCCCCACAATGAATCTATACTGTTCACGAAAACTTTTTGGTGAACAAGACATCCCGCTAGATAATTAGACATTTTGGTGAACTAACTAGATCAATCATTATTATACTTACATCTGATTATCGATGCCTAAAGACTATTCGGCTCCATTATAAATCTACAACACCATTTTGATAGAAGAGATTTATTAAAATAAAATAAGATCTCGAATATCTAGACCTTCTTAATCTTTAAAATATTTAACATTATCTCAACTAATTAGATAATAAAACGATGAGTTACAAGATCCCCATAAAAATTTACACATTATTCACACTATTTTCACCGCCACACTCTTGGGAAGAATGAATAACGATATCATATATGTGAGCATAGATAACAATATATTTTTAATGAGAATTAGTCGACCCATTTTGGAATTATTTTACTTTTTCATCTAGACAATTTACATTACATTTTAGTGATATTCGGGTCCCAAGAGATATTGGATCGTAATTTAGCACATAATAACATATCAAGATATGTTGACGGAAGATCACCAATTTTAAACCCCAACACATTTGTTAACCTTATATTTCTTCTATTCGAAACAGAATTTGAAAAAAAGATGTATGACTTATTAAGATTATTTCGAAGACCGGAACATTCACCGAATAACCATAAAATATTTCAAATGTGTTTACAATTCTTATAAGTAGTCTGAACCATTCAAAGCGCGTCATCAGCGAAAGTAATAAGATTGTAAGGTGTTTTAATAATAATATTATAACATAAAATTCTTTTCCAAACAAGCTTAACAAAAAAAAATTAAACAAATAATGGAGGTCCACGTTACCCGAGATGTTGACGCGTCAAGATCTTGGGGGTAGGGTCTGTAAATAGTCAAACCCAACCACTCAATGGTCCAGATAAGCTAGCCCTAGCTAATATTGGGTCCATATCATCTTTGACTATTCTATTATATTTATTAAGGAATCTCCTCTTTATTTTAAAGATGTAAATTTATAAAAAAAAAAAAAAAAATCTCATAATATTTTCAATAACCCATTTTAATTTTTTGGTTGATAAATCGTTTATAGTTCTCTCTTGAATTTATTTTTCCAAACTCTAAAAAAATGAGGTTTGGTGAATTAAAAGATGTCTTGTTCCTTTCTATTATATGATTATTAATCATTAGTATTGTAATTTTAAATAATTGTGGATTAGTGTAAATGATATTTTCTTAAATAATTTATGGATTATCAATCATTAGTATCACGTCCAAATAATTTGAAGGAATATTATAATCATTATCATTATCCTCTTTCATCCATTATATATATTATGACCATTTTCATTCTATTGTAGGTTGCTAATTAATTAAAGGAAAAAATAAATATTGACAATAATGAATCGGGTAAGGTAAAGTAAGATATTAATTATGAAATTAAATAGTGTGGAGGGGAAGGTATAGCTTTCATTGGATTGTCATGTTTTGTATATACGAAGTAGTTGGGCGATTCTAAATTTAGAGTACCTACGTAAAAAATGTTATTATTATTTTATTTTATTTTTAAAATAAAAGAGAACCAACATTACACTCTACAAATATGGTCTTCCGCTTAAACTCAGAGCATTTTTAACAAATTTTGCGGCTAGTTAAATGGTTAAATGTGTTTGTACGTAGGTATGTGCGTAACCCTTGTTCCAAGTTTTTTATATTTAACTTGTTATATAATAATTTTTATTATAATTAATAAAAGTATTTAATTTAGTTGGTTTAATATTATAATAATATTTATTAAAATTGTGAATTCAAAATTTTGACAAGAAATTTTAAAAAATAAAATAGGAACCATAGAAAGGGTAACTAACCCTAGCTGGCCACATCTAGGCAGGGCCGCCACTTATTGCTCCTTATCTATAAGTATTGTTTTTATCCATATCGTTTATTTATTGAGTTGGACAAATTTGAAATTAAAATTATTTAATTTACCAAAGAATATTAATCTGTAAAAAAACAAATGATTATTAAGGTACAATCGCTAACAATACATAAATAGAGGGATTGGATTGACCTAATTCAATCTAAGTTAAATTAAATATCCAGTTAATTAAATTAAATATTTATCTATAATTAATCTAATAAAAAAACTTTAATTATTAATATTTTTAAAAAAATAAAAACATTGATTAAATAAGTGGACTAGGATAGAAATGGAAAATATGTATCATTTAGAGACTAGAGAATTCACACTTATTGATTGGTCCCCACCAAGATGATTTTCTTTAATTTTATACCTTCCAATTAATTATGATGTTACATCCTTTAATTAATACTGTCTACTTATAATTCATTTCATTTCACACTTATCTATCTATCTAAATATATCAATTTAAATAATATCATAATTTGTGATGAAATATAATTATAATATATCTTACAATAAACATTATAATACCATCACTATCAATTATTATTTTATTTTTTAAAATAATTCATTTATATAAAAAATGATAACTATAGTTTAAGCATAACAACCCTCTTTGTTATTATACTTTTTTACATTAGGAATCGTTTGATAGATAGCATATTGTATTCATCATATTTAATATGATTTATTAACTTAAAGAACATTTGATTTTATTTATTCGTCATTATTTTGTTTTGATGAAAAAAATGTTTAATTTAATAAGATAGAATTAACGTATAAAATAAAATTTTAGTTATACAAGAATAATATAATTCTCAATTGTAAACACTAAAATTTAATATTCAAATTATAAAATTTAAGCAATTACATATCAACAAATAAATTCATATATTAATTTCAATTAATTAAAATTAAAATAATACCAAAATAAAATAATTTGAGATAAATATTATATTCATTTAGTCCAAAATAATTTTAAAAGGATAAATAATTTAAATAAATAATGTGGACATTTAAATCCTAAATTATTTATTTATAAATCTCTAAAATATATTAAAATAAAAATAAATAGACAAAATAAATATTTATGATAAAATAAAAACAAAGGAGTGAAGAAAAAATTAATTTCAAACAATATCCATGGTTGGAAAAAAAATATACAACAAATTTTAATTAACAATTATTAAAAACTGTTAGTATTTTAAAATAATATATAAAAATTAATATTAATAATTTCATACAAACAATCAAATAATAAACTATTATTACATTTAATAATAAATTTATTTTTAAAATAAAAAACATATTTAATTTTTAATTATTATTTTATAAATAATATTAAATCTTTGTTTTAAAAATATTTTAAAAAATAAAGTTAAAAAATATTTTTTTATTAGTTTAAAATATTAATATAATTTTTAATATTTGTTTGATAAAAAGTTATTTTAAAATAATTTAATTTAATATAATAAAATATATTATATTATAATTTAATATAAATATTTTATTAAAAATAATAAAATCTTTTAATTATTATATATAATTAGTGATATTAAGAAATATGTATATATATTAATATTTAAAAATTTGAAAAATATATATATTTAATAAATGAACATTTAAACTTTTATTTTGATGAAATGAGCTTGTCATCTTGCATGAATCTCGCTTGTTATTTTTTATTCAATATTTAATTTAATAATATTATAAATTTAATAATAAATAATATAAATTAAATATATATTATGAATATATAATAATATATATTATTAATATATAATTAAAAAATATTAATATATAATGAAAAAATATTAATTAACTATATAATATTAAAAATATCAATAAAATAAAACTATTTAACATTTTATTTAAAATTTTGAAAATTTATTATATTATTAATTTTTTAATTATTTTTATAAAATAAATATTAATTAATAATTATTATTTTAAAATAATATATAAAAATATTATTAATAATTTGAATATTCCATAAAAAAACAATCAAATAATAAATTATAGTATATTTAATAATAAAATTATTTTTAAAATAAGAAATATTTAATATTTATTTATATTAATTATTTTATAAATAATATATTAAATATTTATTTTAAAAATATTTAAAAGTTAAAGTGAAAAAATATTTATTTATGAGTTTAAAATATTAATATAATTTTTAATATTTTTTATTATTTATAATAAACAAATATTAATTAATATTGTTTTAATAAAAAATGTTATATTATTATTTTGAGATAAATTAATTTAATATAAAATAATATATAATAAAAATTATTAATACTATTTGAAATTAAAATTAAGATATTGTATAAATATTTTATTGAAAATAATAAAATCTTTTAATTATTATATATAATTAGTGTTATTCAAGAAAATATATATTTATTAATATTTAAAAATTTAGAAACTTGAAAATTATATATTAATTAATTAAAATTTTAAAATAGTATCTAATAAAGAAAAAATTAAGATTATTCTTTTAATTATATTTGAAAATTATCAGTAATAAATATGTATTAAGTAATTAAATTTTAAAAATCTTATTTTATAAAAAAAATATTAAAACTTTACAATTTTATGTTATTTACTTATCTGATATAAAATTATAATATAAAATGTAAGGAACAAATTTAAGAAACAATTATTATATATATTTTTTAAATATTGTAATATAAATATATTCTAATCTTATAAAAGAAATATATGTAAAAAATTAATAAATGATTTATTTTATATGATAAATATTCTTCAAAATATATATTATAAAAAATAGTTTATCTAGATTTAAATGTAAATAACTTATATAATTTTATAAAATGTTTATAAATTTATAAAAATTAATAATGATTAAAACAATTATATTAGGAAAGATAAATAAGTTAAAAAATAAAAATAATTTCACTTAATTAAAAATTTTAATCCGAAAATTAACATTTAACACAATCATATGTCTTAATCTTAATTTTGTACCAAAAAAACTCCAATTACTTTTTTTCAATGATCGGCTCCCTCTCAAATTTCGTCAGGAGGAACTATAGGAACATCTCCCGCCATCTTAGGTCTTGTTTCTTTTATCATGTACCGATTGGTCCTACTCAAAATATATGGAACCAAATGCAAAATAAATATCCAATTGTTTTTTCTAGTAATGGAACGTTTGACCCAGCATCCATGCCTTTTTCATGTGAGTATCAAGAGAATGATTGAAAAGTAGGAGTGCATTCGGGTTGAAATCATAAGTGAAGATGAAGGAAAGGATGAGAAACGAATTAAAGGAGGAAATTTGATCAAATGACTCTCAAGAGACCGAGAGTATCTTTAAAAAATGACCTTATTATTTCCATTTTTATTTTTAACTTTTTTTTAAAAATTTGGACATTGAGCTTAGTAATGCTGAGCCCCGACGATGTGAGCCCTGGCGACACTAAGCGACACTGAGCTTCCTCGGGTTCTTTCACATTCTATTCTTACATGCTAAACAAATTTGAATGCTTAGTTAGGGTTCACCTGAACAAACCTAAACAAACCTGAATGCTTAAAACCTCAAAATTACTTTTAGGGTTTTAGTTTAGGGTTTAGTGAATGGGGCATGGGGGTAGTGCGTGGGTCGTGGGTAGTGCGTGGGCTTGGCGTGGGGTTGAGCGTGGGGTTGAGCGTGGGGCGTGGGGGTTGGGCTGGGGGGTTTACGTGGGGCATGGGTGTTGAGCGTGGGGCGTGGGGGTTGAGCGTGGGGTGTGGTTTCAAGTTTACAATTGCGAGATGACCTATTGTCGATGTTAGTTTCAGGTCATGAGACGACTGATTCAGTTTTAACTTGGACTTCATATCTTCTAAGTAAAGTATAACATTAACAGATATTAGTTTCCATTTCTTATATATTATATAAACTTGTGATCATTCAGTTTGTTAATTCTTTTCATGATGAAAGAATCCATCATCTTTGGAAAAGGCTCGAGAAGAAGTTGATAGAGTTTTACAAGGAAGGCTTCTGTCGTATGAAGACATAAAGGATCTTAAGTATTTGATGCGTTGCATCAATGAATCTATGCGTTTATATCCACATCCACCCGTAATTCTCAATTCTCTTCTTGTTTTGTTTGTTTTACGACACCTTTTGATTGGTTTTTATTGGTGCAGGTGTTGATAAGAAAATTCCAGATTGTTGATCAACTTCCCAGAAATTATAAAGTTAAACTGGGTCAAGATATAATGATTTCAATTTACAATATTCATCATTCGCCTCAGGTTTGATCAATCGACCTTACTTTTGTTGGTTTTTGTTTCCTTAGTCCATGAGAAAAAGCCCAGCAAATAGGCTCATTTGGGCCCCACTTGATTCACTTATTTGGGAGTAATATAAAAGGGGAGAAATCTTCTTTTGCAAGAAATAAGAGCAAAAGAAAGAGAGAGAAAATCAAGAAAGAAAAGAAGGGAAAAACTTCAATTTCAGCAGCCTTAGTATTTTGATGATTGCTGGAGTTTGCACCGTTGGATCGTTCTAATTTTAGGACAGCAGCTTCACAACTTCTGGGCCAACATTCTGAATGGTGGAGATCGGATTCTGAGGTCTGGAGGTCGGAGTTTTGTTGCCGGAACAGTAGCAATTGTTTTTGGTGATATTCTTCCTTTATTGTTCTTTGATTGTTTCTATATATCCTTGATGTGCATGTTTCCAAGGGTATTATGAATTTGTATGCCTCTAGTATTGTCTAGAGAAGACTTTTGTATTGCTCTCTTACTGGTGATAGTGGATTTTAAGCGGCACTAGGTGTCCCGTGGTTTTTACCCATTGAGGGGTTTTCCACGCTAAAATTATGTGTTGTTTGTGTGTGCTTGCTTGGTGTGTTACTCGCTGTTTTAGGGCTGTGTTGATTGCATTTTGCATACCTATTTGTTAGCTTCCTCACAGGTTTAAACGGTTTGGGAAAGTGTTGTCAAACGTAGGATAAATTCCGCATTTGTTGTTTACTGTTGTGGTGCATTTCCATCAAAGTGGTATTAGAGCCTTGGTTGCTTATTTGTGAATTGAACTGTTTGAACGATGGAAACTAATACAAGTAGGATGATTAATTTGAATGGTTCAAATTATCATGTTTGGAAGGCAAAAATGGAAGATCTCCTATATGTGAAAGATTATTACTTATCTGTTTTTGCTACTGATAAACCTGAGAATAAAACTGATGCAGAATGGACTATTTTGCATAGACAGGTTTGTGGATATATTCGGCAATGGGTGGAAGATAATGTGCTGAATCATATTATTGGGGAGACACATGCTCGTACTTTGTGGAACAAGCTTGAACAGTTGTATGCTCGGAAGACTGGGAACAATAAACTGTTCTTGATTAAGCAATTGATCAAGTTATAGTACAAAGATGGCACTCCTGTTACAGATCACTTAAATGCGTTTCAGGGCATTGTGAATCAGCTTTCAGGAATGGGTATCAAGTTTGATGATGAGATTCAAGGTCTATGGCTACTTGGTACATTACCGGATTCTTGGGAGACTTTTAGGGCATCCTTGTCCAACTCTGCACCGGATGGTATTATCACCATGGAATTGGCTAAGGGCAGTGTTATGAATGAAGAGATGAGAAGAAAGTCACAGGGTTCCTCTTCACAGTCAGATGTCTTGGTCTTTGAAAAGCGGGGGAGAAGTTAGAGTAGAGGTCCGGGTAACAAAGGAAATCAGCGTGGTACTAGCAACTCCGGTAAAGGGAAGTATGCTAATATTGAGTGTTACTATTGTGGTAAAAAGGGGCACACAATAAAGTTCTGCAGACAGGCAAAGAAAGAGAACAAGAAGAAAAACTACAACAACCAGAACAACAATCAAAGGAAAGATGACGATGGCAGTGACAAGGTTGAAGTGAATACTATCACTAATGATTTCTTTGTTTGTTGTGATGATAATTTGGTGAACTTTGCACATGATGAGGCGAGTTGGGTGATTGACAGTGGAGCTTCGTGTCATGTTACATCACGAAGAGATTTTTATTCATCTTACACTCCAGGTGATTTTGGGGATGTCAAGATGGGTAATAGTGGGCTATCAAAGGTTGTTGGTATTGGAGAAGTCTGTTTGAAATTTGATACTGGGATGGAGTTGGTTTTACAAAATGTAAAATATGTCCCGGATATGAGATTAAATTTGATTTCTACAGGTTTACTAGATGATGATGGGTACAACACTACTTTGGTAATGGTTTGTGGAAACTCACTCGTGGTTCTTTGATTGTGGCAAGAGGTAAAAGGTGCTCAAAGTTGTATGTGGTACAACCGAAGATCTCTAAGAGCATTGTTAATGCTGTGGAGAATGCTGACATGACTGAGATATGTCATAAGAGACTTGGTCATATGAGTGAAAAATGCATGGCTTTGTTGTCAAAGAAGGAAGTGTTATCAGGTGTAAATGATGTCCAGTTAAAGAGGTGTTCTCATTGTCTTGCAGGTAAACAAAACAGAGTTTCCTTCAAGAGCCATCCTCCCTACAGAAGAGAGAGCATACTTGATCTTGTTCATTCCGATGTTTGTGGTCCTATGAAGACAAAAACACTTGGTGGTTGCTCATATTTTGTCACATTCATTGATGATCACTCCCGGAAGTTTGATGTTCCTAACAGGGTTTGGAGCGGAAAAGATGTTTCTTACAGTCACTTGCGAGTCTTTGGATGCAAGGCATTTGTGCATATTCCCAAAGATGAAAGGTCAAAGCTTGATGTGAAGTCTAAGCTTTGTGCGTTCCTCGGCTATGGCGATGATGAGTTTGGATACAGGCTTTATGATCCAGTTCAGAAGAAACTTGTTCGAATTCGGGATGTTGTGTTTATTGAAGATCAAATTTTGAAGGATGTTGAGAAGATAGAGACAGTTCCTCGACATAGTGATGATCTTATTGATTTGGGTCCAGTTCCTCTACAACATGTTGACACACAGGTTGGAGATGATGTTCCTATTGAAGACCATGGTACTGATGATGTTGATGCTCAAGAGCAAGATGTAGATGAAGTTGTTCATCCAGAGTTACCAGTTCCAGACATGCCACCATGTGTTCCACTCAGACGGTCTACGAGAGATCATCATCCTTCTGTACGTTATTCTACAAATGAGTATGTTCTTCTCACTAATGAGGGGGAGCCTGAGTGTTATGCAGAAGCTATAGAAGATGAGCATAAGAAAGAATGGGCTGAAGCTATGCAAGATGAGATGAATTTCTTGTATAAGAACAATACTTATGAGTTGGTGAAGTTGCCTAAAGGCAAGAGAGCATTGAAGAACAAGTGGGTTTATAAGGTGAAGACTGATGAGTTCACCTCACAACCCAGATACAAAGCTAGATTGGTGGTCAAAGGATTCAGCCAGAAAAAGGTGTTAGGATCTAAATCGTCGCTGGTGGACCGGGGGTTGGATCGGTTAGCGGTTCTCACTCGTAGGGTGGTGGTTAATCCGGTTAGAGATTAACACCGGGGTTTCAATACTACACAACCTGTCACAAACCCTTGAACTAGGTTCAAGCGCGGAAGAGGTTTGCTTTCAAGTTGAAGCGGTACACGTGTATGATAGGCGGAGTCGGTTTCGGATGATAGAGATTTGAAGAATGGTGGGTCGGTTTCGGTTATCTGGATATTCGGTATGGTCAATATGGAGTTGGTTTGGAGCGGTATGGTTAGGTTAGTCGGTTATGTAGTGAAGCCAACAGAAAGTAAATAACACCACAGATTTTATGGATGTTCGGAGATAAAACTCCTACGTCACCCCTTCCTCTCGAAACCGCGAGAAGGATATTCACTAAGGAATACAAATACAATCCGATCGAGACTTATTTCCTGCTCGATAACACCCGTACAATTTACACCGAAATTGTAATCATACTTAAGCTCTCAATCTTGTAGAGAGATAAACACACTTAATTTATCTTGTCTTGTGTCCACAATTTACACCTCTTCAGCTGCTCCTTTTATAGGTGAAATATGCCAACGGTCATATTTCACTTCCTTGAATCTGATTGGCTGGTCAGCGGTGCAGTGATTCAGTGTCTCAGACCTGCCGGTCGTCTCCTCAGACCTGACGGTCAATCTCAGACCTGGTATCCTGTTTCAGACCTGCCGGTCTGTAAGGCAAACCTGCTGGGTTTGTCTTTTACTCAATGTAGGCACTGTCTGTTTGGACAGTTGTCTGTACTTTGAAGATTTCCTTTCTGACTTATCCCGAAGTAGAAGGATCCGGTAGTACTGTTTCCTGCAGCCTACAGTCTTTCCTCAGACTTGCATGGATATGGAAGTATTCAGTCTGTTCCTTTGGTATCATTCTCAACAGATACCCAAAGTGTCTTCTTGTACAGGTCGGCCACTTGACTTGGCCTAGGTTGGCCACTTGACTTGGCCGAATGTCTTTTGATAGTGAAGAAACCGGATTTCTTCCGGTTATACTTGTCTTGTGGATTGATCGGCTGTTTGATGGTTCGGCATTGAGCTTTGGCCGATCCTTCCTTTGTGCGGTCACATTCCGAATATTCTTGATCGGTTTGATAGCTTGACCGGTTAGATTTTCTTCAGTCGGTTCTCTTGTTCATCCGGTCCGGTTCCTTGTTCCTGATGATTCCGGTTTTGAGCTTTGGCCGATCCTTTCTCTGTGCGGTCACGTACCGAATACTCTTGATCGGTTTGGTAGCTTGACCGGTTAGGTTTCTTTAGCCGGTTCCGGATGACTTTAGGTTTTTCATAGCTTCTTCTGTCCGGATTTCTAACTTCTTGACCGAACCGGTTGACCGAACTCCGGTTGACTGAGCCGGTATACATTGTCGAACCGATCTTGCCTATAGGTAAATTTCGGATTTTGCTCAGCTTCCCTGAAATAGCAAAACTTTAAATATTATTTGATGTCGATGAGATTTGATCCCTGGTCACATGTGTGACAGGCATGGGTGTTTACCACTACGCTACAACACCTTCTTGTTATATTTAAACCAATTAATATACTTGATATGACTTAACGGTTTATTTTCTAACAAAAGGTATTGATTTCGATGAGATTTTCTCTCCGGTTGTGAAGATGGGTTCTATTCGGGTGGTTCTCGGTTTAGCGGTCAGTCTTGATCTTGAGGTTGAGCAGATGGATGTCAAGACTGCTTTCCTTCACAGTGAATTGGATAAAGAAATCTATATGGAGCAGCCTGAAGGGTTTCAGGTAGAAGGTAAAGAAGACTATGTGTGTAGACTTCAGAAAAGTCTATATGGGCTGAAGCAGGCACCGAGACAGTGGTATAAGAAGTTTGAGTCTGTTATGGGGGAGCAAGGCTACCGAAAGACTACTTCAGATCATTGTGTTTTCTTTCAGAGGTTTGGTGATGATGATTTCATCATTTTATTGCTTTATGTTGATGACATGCTTATCGTTGGCAAGAATGCAGGAAGAATTGCTAAGTTGAAACAGCAGTTGAGCAAGTCTTTTGCAATGAAAGACTTGGGGCCTGTGAAACAAATTCTTGGGGTACGGATCACTCGAGATAGAGCTGCCAAGAAGTTGCATATGTCACAAAAGCGATACATTGAGAAGGTGCTTTGTAGGTTTAACATGGACAAAGCTAAAGTGGTTAGTTCTCCTCTTACTACCAACTTTAAGCTAACAGATAAAGATTGTCCTACTTCAAAGGAGGACATTGAAGATATGGATAAGGTTCCATATACCTCAGCGGTTGGTAGCTTGATGTATGCTATGGTATGTACAAGGCTAGATTTAGCTCATGCAGTTGGTGTTGTTAGTCGGTTTCTGTCAAATCCTGGTAGGAAGCATTGGGAAGCAGTTAAATGGATTCTCAGATATCTGCGCGGTACTTCCAAATTGGGTATCACATTTGGAAATGAAAAGCCGGTGCTTATGGGATACACAGATTCTGATATGGATGGAAATAAGGATAACATGAAATCCACTTCTGGATATTTGATTACATTTGCAGGGGGAGCTGTTTCATGGCAATCAATATTGCAAAAGTGTGTGGCCTTATCGACAACAGAGGCTGAGTATATGGCAGCAACGGAAGCTTGCAAAGAACTATTGTGGTTGAAAAGATTTCTGCAGGAGCTTGGCTTCAAGCAACAACGCAACAACGCTACATAGTTCTTTGTGATAATCAAAGTGCAATACACCTTGCTAAGAATTCCATGTTTCATAAGAGAACGAAACATATTGATGTGCGGTATCATTGGATTAGAGAATCTCTTGAAGATGGGTTGTTTGAACTTGATAAAGTTCACACTGATGATAATGGTTCCGATATGTTGACAAAGGCATTGGCAAGGGAAAAGTTGAAGGTGTGTTGTTCGATCGCCGGGATGGCGAACCTTTCCTCATAGTCAGGAAAAGGGGGAGATTTGTTGGGTTTTTTGTTTCCTTAGTCCATGAGGAAAAGCCCAGCAAATAGGCCCATTTGGGCCCCACTTGATTCACTTATTTGGGAGTAATATAAAAGGGGAGAAATCTTCTTTTGCAAGAAATAAGAGCAAAAGAAAGAGAGAGAAAATCAAGAAAGAAAAGAAGGGAAAAACTTCAATTTCAGCAGCCTTAGTATTTTGATGATTGCTGGAGTTTGCACCGTTGGATCGTTCTAATTTTTGGACAGCAGCTTCACAACTTCTGGGCCAACATTCTGAATGGTGGAGATCGGATTCTGAGGTCTGGAGGTCGGAGTTTTGTTGCCGGAACAGTAGCAATTGTTTTTGGTGATATTCTTCCTTTATTGTTCTTTGATTGTTTCTATATATCCTTGATGTGCATGTTTCCAAGGGTATTATGAATTTGTATGCCTCTAGTATTGTCTAGAGAAGACTTTTGTATTGCTCTCTTACTGGTGATAGTGGATTTTAAGCAGCACTAGGTGTCCCGTGGTTTTTACCCATTGAGGGGTTTTCCACGCTAAAATTATGTGTTGTTTGTGTGTGCTTGCTTGGTGTGTTACTCGCTGTTTTAGGGCTGTGTTGATTGCATTTTGCATACTTATTTGTTAGCTTCCTCACAGGTTTAAACGGTTTGGGAAAGTGTTGTCAAACGTAGGATAAATTCCGCATTTGTTGTTTACTGTTGTGGTGCATTTCCATCAACTTTATGATTAATCGTGCAATTAAGTTATGAGAATTGTTTTTTTTAGGTTTGGGAGAGGGGAGAAGAGTTTATACCAGAAAGATTTGATTTAGATGGTCCAGTGCCAAATGAAACAATTTCTATTTTAGGTACACTTATTTTATTATTAGTCTAGACTTGAAAATCACTTTATCCAACCATTGCCCTAGTCTTTGTTCATTGATTGAATTGAATTCATTATGCTAACTGACCTATATTTAATTTACATTGGGTAGTAGTTAAGTATTTAAATCCTACCATCATTATCAATAAAAAAAAAACTTGTATTGAAATTTGTGGGTAGTTCAAGATTGATTCTCTTGCTTTAACTTGTAGTCCATGAACATTAAATGATACTAGAAGGTTAGCCATGAATTAGTCATGAATTTGTATTGGAAATTTGGAATGTAAGATACAAATTCTTGTGTTTTTGGGGATTTTTACTCTTGATGGTTTTCTTTTTTGGTTCTGATTTTAGCTCATGTCATGAACCTGACTCTGCCTTTGTGTTTTATGGATGATTGTATCATGTGACTTATGAGTTACACTTGGGAAAAACATGTTTGCAGTTGTGTAACAATACCTTGAAAGAACACTAATGGCCTTTTTATTATTGGAATTTTAAGCAGGTTACTTTTTGTTCAAATCAATGCCATTCAATTTCTATCGATAATTGATTATTGTGAATTTGCAGCGGTGAAGGCTAGCCAAGATCACGCTGTAGCGACACTAGAGACTCCTTTAGAAGCGATTCTGCAGAAATGATCTGCTATATAAACAGAACACAAAAAGCTAGTCTTTCTTTTAAAATTCTTATTTCAATTCAATATCTCCACTAACACTTTTTCAATCCCCTTTTTACTTTGGATTTGATGGGAAGTTTGAGAGTAAGAACCGTCTTATGTTTTTGCCGGATCTGTTTTGTTTTCCTGCAGAATAAGCATTCTGCTTCTTAATTAATTAGTGTTTCCCATCAATGGCTTTGGTGTTCACTTCAATTACAGAGCCTACATAGATATTTTAAGAGAGATTTTATTTTTGTGTTTGATATAGGATTTTTATTATTACTATTATGATTCATATTTATGGTTTCATTTTTAGCTTTATAATCAAATAGTGATTTTTATTTGGATGATAATCTACATTATTTTTTAGGTTATTATGAGATTTTACAAACATAATAAATATATACATATTTTGGGGGTTAGGTATTAACTTTGTATGAACTCTCATAATTATTGATAAATGTATTAATTTAAACCTTAAACATTTAAATTGTAAACTTGTAGATGTTTAGACTTTAGACAAACATAATTATATAATATAATGTTAGATCAATGAAAATGAACAAACTATTTCTAATGTTTCTTCATAAGATTAATTTATGTGACTTAAATTTCATTAAAATGTCTATAAAAAATTAAAGTAATTTTTAAGATAGTGAAATCTACATCTATTGTAACGATCTGCCTTTAGTATAGGAATTAATATCACATTTAATTCTACAGTTATGCAAAATTAAGTTAGTATTTACATTTCTTGTTTTCAGCATTTTTATAGGCGTAGTTTATTTCTGTTGCTGTAATCTGTTTTATCTTTATCTTTTGACAATCAGAAATCTCTCTTCATCTGTTTATTTCCACACTTCATTGTTCATCATTTTCTTGCATTCCGCACAACAATTGGTATCAGAGCGGGTTAGATCCGATCAGATTATCACTTTTGTTTTCTGGCGAGAGAATGTCTTCAATGAATCTGAAAATCGAAAAATTCACAGGGCGAAACAGTTTTGGTCTATGGCAGATCAAAATGCGAGCCTTGCTTAAACAACAAGGCGTCTGGGCACCATTGTCGAAGGAAAAGGCGAAGATAGTTGCAGGTCCTGCAAAGGAGTATTCCTCTGGTAAAATCACTGCTGAGCTTGAGGTCTTGGAAGAGAAGGCGCACTCAACAATTTTACTCTGTCTGTCTGATGAAGTGATTACTGAGGTATCAGATGAAGATACCGCAATCGGTCTGTGGTCGAAGTTAGAGGCTTTGTACATGACAAAGTCACTAACTAACAAGTTGTTATTGAAGCAACGTCTGTTCAGTCTTCGTATGCTTGAAGGTAAGTCTCTTCGTGAACATCTTGATAAGTTAAACACTATATTACTTGAATTGAGAAATATAGATGTTAAGATCGAAGATGAAGATGCTGCATTAATTCTGTTGGTATCTTTACCCAACTCGTTTCAAAATTTTGTTCAATCGTTCGTTGTGGGTAAAGACTCTGTAACTCTAGAGGAAGTTCGGTCAGCACTTCATACTAGAGAACTGCGTCATAAGGCGAGCGGTGAAATTGTAGACAATCAAGCATCTGGGTTGATTGCCAGCACAGTCAACTACAAAGGGTCTGGAAAGAAGAAGGATCAGAAATACAAAGTTAAGGGCCCTAATGCTAAAGACATCTGCAATTATTGTAAAGAACCTGGTCACTGGAAGAATAATTGTCCTAAGAAAAGGGGCAAATATTCTACGGCTGCGATAGCACTTAAAGACAGAGACACCGACTCGGAGGAGGACATTGCCCTTGTAGCTAACGCTTCTCTACACCCTATTGATATGTGGGTGTTGGATTCAGGGTGTTCATATCATATGAGTCCGAACAAAGAATGGTTCGATACCTATGAAGATTATGATGGTGGAAACGTTGTCATGGGAAATGATGCCATATGTAAAACGGTGGGTATTGGGACTATCAAAATTCTGACTGATGATGGTAAGATACGGACCCTAACTGGCGTTCGGCATGTTCCACAACTAAAGAAGAACTTAATATCTTTAGGCATTTTAGATGCTAAAGGTTTCAAGTTTAGCGGTGAAGAAGGAACATTGTGCATCAGTAAAGGTTCAAAAATAATACTGAAAGGTATTAAACAGAATACCTTGTATATACTACAAGGTAAGACGCTGACAGGTTCCGCTGCGGTCGCATCCAAATCTGTGAATCGACACCCTGATGTAACCAAGCTGTGGCATATGACTTGGACATATGGGGGAGAGGGGGATGCAAATTCTGTCCAAACGAGATCTTCTATCTGGCCACAAGGTTACCAACCTTGAGTTGTGTGAACACTGCATTTTCGGGAAAAAACATCGCCGCAAGTTCAGTAAGGGAGTTCACAAAACTAAGGGCACAATGGATTATATCCACTCTGATTGTTGGGGTCCTGCTCAAGTTGAAGGTATAGGAGGTTATAGCTATTTTGTAACATTCATAGATGATTACTCAAGGATGACCTGGTTGTATCTTCTGAAACATAAGATCGAAGTATTTAAGACCTTCAAACATTGGAAGGCACTGGTGGAGAATCAAACTGGAAAGAAGGTTAAGAGGCTGCGAACAGATAATGGGCTTGAATTCTGTTCATCTGAGTTTAATGAGTTCTGCAGGGATATGGGGATTGCAAGACATCACACTGTCCGAGGTACACCACAGCAGAATGGTGTAGCAGAAAGGGTGAATCAAACATTGTTAGAGAGAGTTAGAAGCATGCTCTCTAATGCGGGATTGACTAGAAAGTACTGGAGCGAGGCTGTCTTAACAGCTTGCTATCTGATAAATCGTGCACCACACACTGGGATTGATTGCAGAATCCCTTACGAGGTATGGTCTGGTAATGTCGTTGATTATTCTCATTTGAAAGTCTTTGGGTGCACATCTTACTATCATGTTAATGAAGGAAAGTTGGAACCAAGGGCAAAACAGGGTATTTTCATGGGCTATGGAGATGGAGTCAAGGGATATAGAATCTGGTCATCTTCTGAAGGTAGAGTAATCCTCAGCAGGGATGTCACCTTTATTGAGAAGTTTATACTTAACTCCTCTATCAAGCCATCACTTTCTGGAGAAAATAATAATACCGAGAAACAGGTGGAGCTTGAGGTGGCTCCAGTTCAAGGGACAACTGACATGACACACGATACTGATAAGCCATCTGAGGAAGTTTATCAATTTGGAGCACCTGAAAGTCAATCTGACATTGCAACACGACCTAGAAGGCAAATTAAAGCTCCTGACAGGTTAATTCATTCAATCGAGGGAAGAAAGATCTCAACTGGTCCTGGAAGTAGGACAATCAGTCCCTCTATAAATGATACTGAAGAAATGGTAAGTTATGCACTTCAGGTAGCTGAAGATGTCATACATAACGAGCCATCTTCTTACAATGAAGCTGTTAATGGTGCTGATTCTGCGCAATGGATTGCTGCCATGTGTGAGGAGATGGAATCACTTCACAAGAATAATACATGGGAGCTGGTTACTTTACCTAAGGGAAGAATAGTCATTGGGTGTAAATGGATTTTCAAAAGGAAAGATGGAACCTCTAGTGCTGAAGGGACCAGATATAAAGCACGATTAGTTGCAAAGGGATTCAGTCAAAAGGAAGGCGTAGACTACAATGAGATATTCTCACCTGTAGTCCGACACACTTCTATCAGGGTACTACTAGCTATAGTAGCACATCAGGATCTGTAACTCGAGCAATTAGACGTGAAGACGGCTTTCTTACATGGTGAGATTGAAGAGGATATACTGGTGAGTCAGCCTGAAGGATTTCTTGTTCCTGGTAAGGAAACACATGTTTGTAGTCTGAAGAAGTCTTTGTATGGACTTAAACAGTATCCTCGACAGTGGTATAAGCGGTTTGACAATTTCATGATTGAACATGGTTACAATAGGAGTGCATATGATTGTTGTGTCTATCACAACAAAGTCAGTGATGGTTCTTTGATTTATTTACTCCTGTATGTAGACGACATGTTAATCGCAGCCAAGAAGATGTCGGAGATTCAAAATCTGAAAGACCTTCTTAGTTCTGAGTTTGATATGAAAGATCTAGGTGGAGCACGAAAAATTCTGGGCATGGAAATAGTAAGAGATCGAGTTCAAAAGAAGCTATTTCTTTCACAGAAGAGTTATATTTTGAAAATGTTGTCTCGTTTTGGGATGAGTACAGCAAAGGCTCTCAATACTCCTGCTGCTGTTACTGATCATTTGTCTGCATTCGCACCCCAGTCTGAAGCTGAGAAGTTATACATGTCTAATGTACTGTATGCTAGTGCGGTGGGTAGTTTAATGTATGCCATGGTATGCACTAGACCTGATATTGCGTATTCAGTTAGTGTTGTTAGCAGGTTTATGTCTCGACCTGGTAAGGAACACTGGCAAGCGGTAAAGAGAATATTTCGCTATCTGAGAGGTACATCCGATGTTGGTCTCATTTATGGGAGTAATAACCAGTGTCTCGTAACTGGTTATTCTGACTCAGATTATGCTGCAGATATCGATGGTAGAAGATCAATGATTGGTTATGTTTACACCCTTGGTGACTCTGTGGTTAGTTGGAAGGCAACATTACAGTCAACGGTGACGTTGTCCACTACCGAGGCTGAGTATATGGCGCTAACTGAAGCAGCCAAGGAAGGTATATGGTTGAAAGGATTAATCAGTGACCTTGGTATCCATCATGATCAGGCAATTGTTTTTTGTGATAGCTTAAGTGCTATTTGTTTGGCCAAAGATCAAGTGCATCATGATAGAACCAAACATATTGATGTTCGTTATCATTTTCTTCGCACTGAGAAGAGAATCAAAGTGAAGAAGATCAGCACACATCATAATCCTGCTGACATGTTCACGAAGCCGGTTCCACTTAACAAATTCACCCATTGTTTGGACCTGCTAAATGTTGACAGTTGGAAGTAGTTTGATCAGGCTCTTCTTGTTGGGTGATACTAAGGCAAGGTGGAGATTTGTAACGATCTGCCTTTAGTATAGGATTTAATATCACATTTAATTCTACAGCTATGCAAAATTAAGTTAGTATTTACATTTCTTGTTTTCATCATTTTTATAGGCGTAGTTTATTTCTGTTGCTGTAATCTGTTTTATCTTTATCTTTTGACAATCAGAAATCTCTCTTCATCTGTTTATTTCCACACTTCATTGTTCATCATTTTCTTGCATTCCGCACAACATCTATCATATAGAGTTGGTATCATACAATTCTAATATATGTAAATTAGTTTTACATATTGGGTGGTACACAATTGAATTGCAATTGAATCCATGCCCAAGCCCACGCTCCATTGTTTTGGCTGACAAGAACCCTTAATTACTCATATTTTGTGTTTTGGCTGACAAGAACAATATATGAGATGGTATCAAAACATAAATTGACAAAATCAAATTGCACACAACCCTTTTGAAAGAATAATTTTGCAGTGAAGGTGGATTGAACACTTAACTTTAAGATCTTCTATCTAACGCTATACCAACTGAGCTATCCACGTTATTAATAAGTTTATTAAATTAGTTTTATATATTGCGTAGTACGCAATTGAATTGTAATTGAATCCACGCCCCACGACCCACCAACGCCCAAGCCCACACCCAAGCCCACGCCCCACCCACGCCCCACGCACCACTCCCACGCCCCACGCCCCATCCACGCCCAAGCCCACGCACTACTCCACGCCCCACGCACAACCCCCACGATCCACGCCCCATTCAAAAACCATTCAGATTAAACTATACCTCGGATCAAAGCATTTCAAACCAAAACAATAGAACTAACTAAGCATTTCAACCCTAAACCCTAAACTAAAATCCTAAACCATAAAACATTCGTACTCAACATGCAAAACAGTAAAATCATACTGAGTAGTCGAACTAACCTAAGTAATTGGGGCTCAGCGTCCTCCTTAAAGTCTGCTACAAGGAGAACAATTCAAAGCCAGTTTCTACTACAGGGCTCAGCGTTGCGGGGGTAGTCGTCCGGCTGGGGCTTGGGCTCGAGGGGGTAGTCGTCCGACTGGGGCTTGGGCTCGAGGGGGTAGTTGTCCGGCGATTGTTGGGAAGTTGGCGATCGTGAAGGGGGGGAGCGGAACCGCCGTGGGGGAAGAGAGGGTGAAAGAAAACGAGTAGAATGGGGAAAGGGAAGGAAGAGGGAATAAAAAAGAAAAAAAAGGAAATGAAAAATTAGTAAGGGTAAAAGTGTCAAAATTTAAAAAAAAAAATAAAAAATAAAAATTGAAATTACTGAAGTAGTTGTGAGAATGACCGTCTGAGGGTCATTTGATCAAATTTCCCTTTGAGGGTGACCTGACAAGGAAAGACTTAAGAGAAGAAAATGATAAAAAGTGAAAGAATTAACTTAAGCCCTCACTTCAATTTAAAAAAAATTATAAATAAAGTGTTACATAATTTTGTAACAAAAGATTTTGTTATTCATAAATAGATTGAGAAGTTACAACCAGAACCAAAATTTGTTTTTGACTATATGTACAAATGTAATATCAAAATTTATAAACACTCAATACAATTATTATATTTTTTTAAGAGATTATATATCAATAGCTCAATATTAAAAAAATAAAATTAAAACGTCACAGAAGAAATAATAACAAAAAAAAAAATCATTAAAAAAAATATATAGTTAAAATTATAACAGAATTGATCTAAATTATCTACTCACATCTCAAAAATTATAATTAATATTATTAAAAAATAAATTAATTACTATTCTTTTTTAAATAATAAATTGGGGGGAAAGTTTACATGATTCATTTTATAGTTTGATAATTTCAATAAATTAAATATGTGATGACTCTTGTTGATATGAAAAGTCAACTAATTAGTGTGTTGATGGGCTTTATTCTAATGCAAGTATGAAGTAACTCCCTCAAATAAATAAATAAATAAAAGTAGCAAACATCCCAACTGTTAAATAGTTAAAAATTAGGAAAATTAAATGCAACATTAAAAGTATACTAACTATTCAACTACATAACTGTCTAGATATTTGATCATCTACATAGGAGATTTGGATTATTTTAATAATACTTCAAAAATATAATTCCACTCATTTTTTTTAATTATATCACTCAATTATTTAATTAATTAAAAATTAAAAAAATTAAGTACAAGAATGAAAAATACTAACTACTCAACTACATTATTGTCTAACAATATTTGACTTGATTATTTTAATGACACAAATCTAAATAATATAATTTCACTCATTTTTTACTTCTATTCCATCACTCAATTTATTCACTAAAATATTAAAATATTATTTTTTTTCTAATTTTATCATTATATATATATATATATTAATACCTTTTAAGTTTTTTATATAAAAAAAAAATTATACATTTTCTCAAAATCACCACAATTTATTATTTTTCAAATAATTCATGTTATTATATAAACCTATCCAAGCAAGGCCATATCTGCATTAATATATTTGTAAAATCTAATACTTATTAAATCATGATAAAAATAATATTACATTTTCACAGAAAAAATCTAACTAATTCAGTAGTTAAACATAAATTATTACCTAGGTGTGATTTAAATTATTATTATTTTTAAATGTGGAGATATATACAAATTTGTTAATATAATATTTTTTGGGGGCTGGGAAGTCAATACAACACCTATGTAGATTTCGGCATAAGACAATGAAGGTAATGCTCATTTATCAAAATCAAGATCTTTGAAATTCTTAAAATTCACTAGAAAACAATATAATAGTTTTTTAATTATATAAAAAAACAAATCAAAGTTTATTCTAAAACATAGTTAAGCCTAGTGTTTTAATATTTATTATATTTGTCAAATAGTAATCTACACAATTACACATATAAATATTTATATTTTAAATAAACCAAAATTTAAAAAACATTTTTCTATTCCCCTTTTCTGATATATCACTTAATTTATTAAACAAAATACTAAAACACAATTTATTTTATTTTATCATAATATAATGAATATATTTAGGTTATTTTACCAAAAATATTATATATATTCTCAAAATCACAATTAATCATTATTTTCAAATAACCCATATTATAACAATAACCCAAATCTGAACAAGCCTTTAAAATAAGAGGAGATAATTGATGTTGGTGTAACACCGAATATTTACTTTCAAGAAAAGCTAGTTTTCTTAGTGTCAATTTGTGTGTTTGAATATATATATATATATATATATATATATATATATATATATATATATATATATATATATATATATATATATATATATATATATATATATATATTGATGTTAAAAATTAATTATAACAATAATTAATTTTCTTAATTAATTTTAGATTTAATCAAATTAAAATTCTATTAAAGAAAATATTTAAATTAATTAAAAACAATTAATTGTCGAAAGATTTTATTATTTGATTATAGAGTCGCTCATTGATTTTAAGTTTAAAATCAAGTCCCCTTCCAAGTCGTTGGGTAGGAGGTCTTTCCCTAGGAGGGTCTGGTCTAACGCTCAAGGGGTTTATCAAAAAAAGTCATACCGCGTAGTGGGGAGATTCATCCCTAATTTGGTTCTTTTTCTTTCTAACTGCAGCTTGACTTTTCTCCGTCCCGTGTTTAATCATGCCTTGAAAGCAAGCGGGACTGTCTAGTGGAGTTCAAGCGCTCCTACCTCCATCCCTAGAGGCGCCGTATGAGGCGGAAGCTCCACGTAATCGTGCAAAAAGATCGAGTTTCCCGAGACTTTCATGCAAAAAGATTAAGGTTTAATTATTGGTCATCTTCGAGCTTGGGTGAACCTTTGTCCAAGTTTTTATTTTCTTCACGGGCCTTCCTTCTTCGATCCAAGGACATAGGGAGCTTCATCTCCTCATGCAGAACACATTTAATATCATCCCGAAGTATCGTTCGATTAAAAAGAGATTAAATCGGGATTTTCACCAATTTTGGGCAAAAATAATTTCGGGTTCTTATAATTTTATTCCACGTTAAAAGTTTATCAATAACTTCCTTATACTTGTTAAAATCAATTTAAACAATAAAATCATTACTGGTTGTGAGTTTGAACCAATTCAAGAACTGAAATTTTCATTTTTTTTGAAAATTTTGGTTTTTGTTCAAACAAGACTTGGATTGATAAAGATTGATTTAATGTATTCATAACACCCTTAAAACATGTTAGGAAGCTTTTCGAGTCATTGTTCTTGAGCTAGAAGAACAAAAACTCGATTTTGAAAAAATATATATTAAATTGAATTGGGTGTTTTTTTTATTTAGCATGATTCACTCCAATCGGTTTCGATAAAAAGTTTTGAAATGATCTTAGGAACAAATTTAAATCAAGAAAATGGATTATCAAGCAATTATATCAAATACTGATCGAATGAAATGTAATTTTTTTAATTTGAATTCATAAGTTGGATTACAACACGAATTGAAGCTTATAGTGAATTGTAAACGCTCATAAACTTTTTTGGAAGTATTATTATAATCCAGAACTGAGCTTTAGAGCTTTACACAAAGTCTTCACAATTTTAAAAAAATTTATGAAATTTTCTATGGAAGATTTCGTAAGAGTTGGATTGGAGACTTGAGATTGATCTTTTGGTCTCTGTTTTGATTGGGAGAAGCTATTTATAGCCTTCCTAAGTCGGTTGAGGATGCAAGTGGATCGAATTTGTGACATAAGGTCATTAATGACTTTTGTTTGTTTTCAATCATCCTTATCCATTCAGGTTTTGATTGAACCTATGATCACCAAACTTTGGTGATCATTTCAGCCTTTGAATCAAATTGTTTAGTGGAGTATCGTATGAGTTCCACTTTGGAAAAATCAAAAGTTTCAGCCAATTTCTATCTGTTTGTCGCGAGGAAAAAGACGATCTGAGGTCGTGGTCGCACGCTTGGGCATGGCGTTAGGCATTTTGTCTACGTTTCATCAGTGTCCAACGGTTCATTCACGTTTAGGCTAATGACGTTACCTCGGGCGTCAACTGATCCAATGCTACGTAGAATCGCTTGACTTATGTTGCAGCGGGCGATGCATCTTCGTCCATTGGATGAAGGTCAATACTACATCGGATGATTGTGTGGACGATGCAATCATTTTTCTAATTAAATAAATAAAATACTACATCGGATGATTGTTGTATAAAAATAAATAAATAAAATAATAAAATTTCAAAATTTTAAATAAAGGTTTAATGAAAAATTGAAAAAATTAATTAATTAAAAATAATTACAAAAACTAGAAAAATAATATTAAAAAATATATTTAACTAAAAACATTAATTTTAAATTTAATGAGTTTAATATTGACACAATGAGATCAACTTTAAACTTTAAGGTATTTGTTTATCTTTGGAGGAGGAATTGTATCATGACAGTCTCGTCTACAGAAATGTGTTGTTTTGTCTACTATAGAAGCTGAATATATTGTCATTAATGAATGTTGTAAGGAAATTTAGATGGATGAAAGAATTGTTAAAAGAAATAGGCATTGCACAAGACATGTTTGTGGTGTTTAGTGACTCACAAAGTGCTATACATGTGAGCAAAAACTCAAGTTTCCATTCACGTTCAAAACACATTCAAAGAAGGTACCATTGGATCCGTGAAGTGCTTGAGAAGATGAAGTTAAACTTAGAGAAAGTGCATACAAATGAGAACGGGTCAGATATGATGACAAAGGGCTTACCAAGAGGCAAACATGAGATATGTTGTGCCAAAGCCGGAATGGTTCTAGCAGGAGCGTCACGATGATGAATGTTTATAACAACATTCTCCCATGGCTCGGAAGAGGGAGAATTGTTGAGGTGTTCCTTGCCATTGCGGGCGGGTTTTAAATTTCGGGGTGACGGGTTAGAGTATAAATACTTTTTTTGAGTATTTTTCTCATAACATAGTAAGGTTGAGAGAAAGTGAAGAGATCTATGATTTTTCTATTTCTTCTTGTTCTTTGGCTGATCTAGAGTGAGAGGTTGATGGAGCTTTTGATTGTGAATGATTCCAATCATTCCTAGTGTAATCACTTCTTTCATTTGAGAGCATGGCATGTAAGTTTTTACTATTGACATTTCTTTGATTTAGTGAAACTTATCCCTCCCGTGGACGTAGGTTGATTTTAGTCGAACCACGTATATTGCGTTGTTATTGCTTTATGCTATTTCAGTTCTTGGTAATTTATTTGTCGTCATAGACGATTTGGAAACTGATTTATTACAGATTTAATTTTTTAAGAAGATTTGTAGTTTTGCTGTTGCAAACCCCAACACAAAGGTCTTTAGATGTGGTGTATTCACCAACCACTTGGGCTAGGATGGATTCTAAAAGGGTGAAGAGAAACCATGAAAGGATCCTCTAATTTCACAGATGGTAAAAATAGGATTTGGAGTGAGGACACTAGATCAGTCAACAATATCGGCTTGGAGAAAGATTTCAGGGGTAGTCCTAATAACATATGAATATAGGCCATAAGTTTTTACAGTATGTAAGATTTGAGATTTCCAAAGAAGAAAGTTTTTGTGATCGAGTTTATTGGATGTGAGATTATGAAAAAGGTGAGTGGTTGAAGTAGAAGAAGATGAAGAATAGGCCATGGATATAAAGGTTTGTTAAAACTGAATAATGGCTTTGATACCAGGATAAAGAAGATAGATAGTAAAGAATTTGTTGTGGATTAAGAATGTATTTTCAGTATGTTATTATAATAACATGAGTATGGATTTATACAAAAATAAGGGATACTAAATAATTAGAATATGTAAAGATTTTAAATACACTTAATAACTAGAATATGAAAATCAAGATATTCAAGTGTGTTTCTCTTTAATTGTAGAGTATTTAATAAGACAACACAATAAATTTTGAATTTGATTATTTAGATAAATAATGATTATGGATGAATAATTTTTTTGTAAAAAAACTTTTAAGGTATTAATATACAACGATAAAATAAAATTTTAAAATGAATAGTATTTTAATATTTATTTAATGAATTTAGTGAAGAAAGAGAAGAAACATAAAATGATTTTTTTGGGGATTTTTCCAATATTCCCAGACAAACATGGCCTTTTGTGTTAACCTAAAAATAATTCCCCCTAGATAAAATAAAGAATTCACTGATGACATGAAAAATTATAAAAAAAAAAGGTTTAACTCAAATTATCAAAACAAAATAATAGTTATATTAAACTAATTATTTAAATACCAACCATCATGTTGAAAAAGTTGATTACCATTAAGACATCCATTCTTGAACTTTAATTATTTATTTATTTTTTGTTTTACATATAAAAACAGTTAAAGTAAGCAATGTGAAATATATGAATGTGAAAGGAACGTCGTTGACTAAACATACCATAATATTTTTGGATTGTAGTGTTCATATCCCTTGTAGTAACATTATCTTATCTTTGAAAACGTGAATATAAGAAAGAGTTCAGGTGGAAAATCTTATTCCACAGTAAAAGATGCAAATGGATTGTGCCCCTCCACTTCCCCTAAAGGTCTTTCCTTAAAGTATGAGTTGTTTCTCAAATTCTACATGAATTAGGTACGTGTAGGATGTTATACATAATTACTAAGTATTTTTTATTAAATAGTTATGAGTAAAAAAAAAAGTTGAATTATACATGTTTAGACTTTATGATTGTAGGCCACCAAGTCCAACAAGAAACATTTATTCTTTCTATATAATATATTAATATTATCTATTTAGTTATGTTTTTTTTTTTTTTTTTTTTTTTTTTTTTTTGACATTTAATACGTTTTTTTTTTTTTAATGTTGCGCAACTAGAATGTTAAAATGTTGGTTTTTTTTTTTATCAATAATGTTTTTGAATAAGTATGGATCGATTTCAAACTATATTCTAAATACAAACTAAAATAAATAATGTCACACCATTAGAATTTTTTTTATCAATGTTTGATTTAATTTTTTTTTTTCATATTTTCATTCTTTCAATTGATAGATAAAGAAATAAATTATTTCTTAGTTAGGTGTATTTGTTAAAAGGATCCTCAAATTTAAAAATACAAATACAATTTTCTTCTTGTCAAAAAGACTATCAATTCCAGTTCATGATTAATAAAAGAAAATAAAAAAAGTTTAGATTCGGACATATTTTAACATTTCAGCCAAAAAATATTTTGTGAAGGATGAAAGTTATACAATTTTATCCATATATAACCATTGCTTTACATAGAAATATATATGATCGTCACTAAAATATTCATTACATGAGCATAAACAAAAAAATTCATATTCAGTTTTAACAAAAAAAAAAACATGTAATAAAATAAATCACATTTTTTTAACAATGCCTTTAAACTAGTTGTTTTAAATGGCTGAATACTTTCAATTTTATTTTTTTTTTTAATTCAAAATAAAAGAGGTATAGTAAATAAAATTTAAATAAATAACCAAGAATTTAACACAACAAATCCAATTTGTCACTTCCAATGTTTATTTCTTTGTGTTATTAATCTTTTAAATAAATAACTAGTTTTAAAACTTTAAAATATTTTTTTGAGAACTAGCATGACACTCCACAGCCATAACTTCCCGCTTAAACTCAACGCGCTTTCAAATAGAATCGAACTCGTAACATTTTTGTCTCTTAAGCCAACTCTTATCACTGAGCTACCTTGGTGGAAAAAAATGTGGCTATAATGGAGTTAAGCACATAACTCGCAAACACACTTTTAACCATTTAACTAGCCGCAGAAATTGATGCATGACGGGCTCGAACTCAGGACCTCTCAATTAGGGCGTTCATCAATTCAGTTTTTGGGTTATTCGAGTTTCTCGGTTCAATTTCTTCGATTTTTTTTTAGCTAATTCGAAATCCGAACCGAATTCGAATTTGATATCGGTTCGAATTTTGAATAATTCGAACCACATTCGATTTTCTTTTTTTACTTTTATTGTTAAGTCTTTAATTATCATGATTTAACAATTTTGACAAAGAAGAAGTTAAGACACAACGAGATGAAATAGATCAAACTCGGAGATGTAGTTGAAGCTTGGAGACTCTTTCATATGAGAATGGAGAAGAGATATAGTTAAGTCTGAAGGCTCTTTCATATAAGAATGAAGATGAAAGAGAGAGGTGGCGGCTAATTAGGTTAATTTCAAATGAGAATGGAGATAAAAAAGGGAGATGACTGTTTGAGATTAGGTTACAAGAATAGAGACAGGGAGAATAGAGAGATTAAGAGAATGAAAATGGATTATGTTTAGAATATATATGAGGTGGGCTACTAAGAAATTAGGTTTAGAGAATAAAGATGAGGTGGGTTGCGGCTAAGAAATTAGTGTTAGAGAGGATAAATGAGGTAAGTGTCGGATAAGAAATTAAGTTTAGAGAATGAAAGAGAAATTATTATATATTATATATTAAATGATTATATATTATATATAATAAATTGTATATTATATATAATAAATAATAAATTAAATAATAAAAAATGAATTCGATTTCGGTTTGGTTTTCGAGTTGAACCTCAACACGAAAATTAATTCGAAAATCTTATTTGAATTCGAATTGGTTTGAAATTCGATTTGAAAACTGTAAATGAAATTCAAATTTGGTTTATTATAATTCGGTTGGATATTCGGTTCAGACCAAATATTGAACACTTCAACCCTCATTGAAGCTGAAGATATTAATTTTTTTTTACTAAGGGTATAAAATCTTAAAATATTGATTGTTATGTCAAAGGAAGAGTTGGATTAATGAATTAGTAATGCATTGCTTTGTACAAAAAATGTATAAAGCAATTGAGGGGACTTCTAAAGAAGATAACGATGTTATATTATTGAGATTCGAAAACTAACTCAATTTTTGTTTATTAATTTGGTACCATTTTTCATATTTTTTCTTGTGTACGATGTTTCCATTTTTATTAACTAGTAAACAAACACATTTTTTTTATATATATTTTCAAAATAAATAAAATAAAAATTGAAAAATCCATGTCATACTTTCTAGGTATTATATTGAAACTATCTATTTATTAATCATGTCCCTTTTTTTTGTTATATATGTAACAAAAGTGTCAAAAACATAGAAATTTGAGTAAATAAAGGATTAGAAATGCATTTATTGATGATCTATTTTTAACATATCTTAAGTACAAAATTAAAATACAGAGAAATAGAGTCAAACGAAACATGTGAGCAAAACACATATTAGCCCTTAAATTTTACTTCATGTTTAATTTAACCCATATAATTTGGTGAGATCAAATTAGTCCTCAAATATATGAAATTAGATAGGTTGCAATCTCTTCAATTGGGAGAAGAGAGTAAGATTATAGTGTATTTGTAAAAAGAAACGGCCTTCAATTTTATAAATATGCATAAGATTTTCTTCTTGTTAAGTTGACTCTAAATTCCAAAATATTATCAATATAATCATCAAAACAAAAAGGATTAACATATTTTGTGAAAAATTAAAAAATCAAATTTGAAAATTCTATAATTTTGTCCATAATCTCCCTATATGTGGTCAAAATAATTTTTAAAGGAATGAAATTGAGTCAAATCTTCCTATTTTGACAACTAAAATGGTCAAGTTCAACCAAACCAACTGGATGCGCAATTTATGAAACAATAATAATTTAAGTCTACAAATTACAATCACACACTTTCAAATTAAATTCCTTTATATTGTTTAAATCCTAAAAAATACACATGTAATAGTTTTGAAATTTAAAAATATACATGAAATATTTTTAAATTTATACATTTTCCTAAAATGTTGAACTTACAAAGACTATAAAATCAACAACTATTGAGTTTTGACACATTGAATTTGTTTCAATAAGCTTTGTTTTTGAAATTCTTGGCTAGTTGAATTGATTGATAATGGTGAAAACCTTTCTCTATCAATTTATTGAATCTAATTAGTTTCTTATTTTATTTAGAAAAACATATTGACATATTTTTATTTTTGCTTTGTTTCTTGCAGAGTTATCTCGGTTTATTCTTTCTGTTTTGCGCTGTTAATCTAGATATTTGTCTTGCTATTACATTTGACGTGACACAATATGGTGCGGTTGGAAATGGAAATATCGATGATTCTAAGGTAAAATATTTCAATTATTTGAATCATGTAGTATTGTTAAGGTGACGAGTTATCGTGTGCTAAACTAAATATTTTGGATTATTTGTAAAGGCATTTTTACAAGCATGGAAAGCAACTTGTGCATGTTCAAGTGACACGGCTGTTATGGTGGTGCCTGCTAAAAAGTCTTTCTTGATTAGATCTTTGCTTTTCAATGGCCCTTGCATATCTCAATCCCCTCATATTCAGATCGACGGAACTTTAATAGCGCCAGACAATATAAATAGATGGGCGGGATGTGCATCGAACACATGGATTATGTTCTCGCAAATTAATGGTCTTAATGTTTATGGAGAAGGAAAACTTAATGGAAATGGTCTACCGTGGTGGCAAGGCGATAATCTCAGATACCTCCACAATAATAATTTTGAATATTCATTTCAATACAAGGTAAGCTAAACTCTATATTGTTATGGCATTTTATTAATTAAAACAATATTTATATAAATAAAAATAAGTGTTTAACTCTTCATTTCTATAATTATTTTTTGCAGCATCCAAGATTGGGAAGTCCAAGAATGGGAAGTTGTTCTCGACCAGCGGTGAGATAGAGTTTAACTTTGAATAATTCTATTAAAACATATAATTTATATTAAACTTTTTTTTAAAAATTTTTTCTTATAATTCGTTACATCGTATAGGCATTGAGGTTTAGTCAATGCAACAATCTTGAAGTTAAAGGATTGACTCATATTAACCCTCCGAGAAATCATATAAGCATAAATGATTGCAACAACGTCAAAATATCTGAAATAAAAATAACCGCTCCAGAGCATAGTCCTAACACCGATGGAATCGATATATCTTCTTCAACTAATATCCATATCATGAACTCCATCATCGGAACCGGTAACACATTAATTCAAATTAGTTAGTGGTAGTTATATATTTTTTCTAATTTATTAATGGGTAAGTTTTCAAATTTTATCTATGATAGGAGATGATTGTGTTGCCATTAATAATAAGTGTTCAAATATTATCATAGAAGGGGTTCAATGTGGACCTGGTCATGGTTTAAGGTAATAAAAACTTTAATATTTGATACATCTTTTAGTCAAAATGTCTATTTAATACAATAATATTGTTATTTATTTATTAGTGTTGGAAGTCTTGGAAAGGGTGGAGATTATGCCCAAGTGGAAGGAATACTTGTAAAGAACTGCACTTTCAATAGGACAACCAATGGAGCAAGGATAAAAACATGGCCGGTAATATATAAATATTAATAATATTGAAATGTAATTGATTTATTTATTTTTGTATCTATTATTTATTTTTTTAATATAATTTAGGGAGGGAATGGATATGCTAGAAATATAACATTTGAGAACATTTTGCTTCACAATACAAAGAACCCTATCATTATTGATCAACATTATTGCAATACCACCCATTGTGCAGAACAGGTTAATTATTAAATATTTTATTTCCCTAGTCTAATTTCTGTATTTTTTTTTCTCTAATTTTTTTATTTTTATTTTTACAGATGAAAGCGGTTAAAGTGAGCAATGTGAATTATATCAACATATATGGAACATCGGTCACAAAACAGGCCATATTATTAGATTGCAGCACACATGTCCCTTGCACCAACATTGTTTTTAAAAATGTGAATATCAAATTGAGTTCCGGTGAAAAAACTTACTCCACCATGAATAATGCCATCTTCGATCCTTCTCCACATCCTCCAAGGTCCATTTACTTTAGGTCAAGTCTCTTCAAACTTGGAAAGAATGAATAGTTTCTCAAATCTTAAATCCAAAATCCAACATGGACTATAATGGTGTAGGATGTTAATTATTGCCAAATCTTTTTATTTAGTAGTAGTTAGCAGTAAAAGAATTGAATTGTTCATGTTTTAGTGATTTTTATGCCACCAACATGTAACATTCATAATATTTATAAGTATATATTGAATTTACCTATCTATTTATTAGCTATTTTTGGAACTTATTGTTATGTAACATATGTGAATGCTAAAATGTTGAGATTTATATCAATTATGGTACTGAAATACATATATTTGTTCGAGTTTTAACTACAAAAGGGACATAAGAGAAAAAAACACACATATTATTAACACTTTGCTGTTTTTTTCCAGATGAAAACAATTAAAGTGAGCAATGTGAAGTATATTAACGTGAAAGGAACGTCGTCGACTAAGCATACCATATTTCTTTGAAAACGTGAATATAAGATTGAGTTTAGGTGAAAAAACTTATTCCACCTTAAAAAATGCAAATGGATTGTATGCTCCTCTACCTCAAATGTCTTCCTTTTAAAGTATGGGCTGTTTTATCAAATTTTACTTGGATTAGGTTAGCAACTAAGTATTTTTATTAAGTAGTTAGGAGTAAATTAAAGGTTGAATTATACATGTTTAGACTTTGTGATGATATGCCACCAGCATGAAACATTTATAATTTTCTGTAATATTTTGAAATTATCTATTTATTTATGTCTTTTAGTATTTTTTAATGTTGTGCAACAAGAATGCTAAAATTCTGGGTTTATAATCAATAATGTTGTTGAAATTCATGTATCGATCGATTTCAAACTATATTCTAAATACAAACTAAAATAAAGAGAATAATGTCCAAACATAACACAAAACTCTAAACTTTTTTTCATTTCAAATCATTTTTTCAATTGATAGATTTAAATTTATTTGTTAAGAGGATCCTAAATATTAAAAATATAAATAAAATTTTCCTCTTGTCAAATTGACTGTAAGTCTGTAATTGAAAAAGTTGTTAATTCTAGTTCATGATTAAAAAAAAGGATTTAGGCATATTTTTACATTTAAGGAAAAAAACATTTTAACATATTTTTTAAACAATCAAAGTTTAATTTAAAAATTACAATTTAGTCTAAATATAATTTTTTTTAAATCATCAATTTGATAAAACTAGTTTAAGCACAACGATCAAAACATAAAATAAAAAAGAGTTCATTCAAAACATAAAATGAAAAAGAGTTCATTCAAATTGAATACATTAGAATAATTAATTGACTCGAAAATCTTCAAGAAGAGTAATAAAATCTTCACATGAATCCACAGGTTTTTGAATATAATCTCTAACATCGTCATGATAATGACATTGTGAATAATCTTTAACGGCCTACTTTCGTTGTTAAAAGTTCTCAAATTTCTTTTCAACCGGATAGTCCACCATAAAATTATTGAGATAAAAACCAGTCTTCTAAGTCTTGCATTTTTTATCACTCCAATTCATGTTTCCCAATAACCTCTAACAGTTTCTGACATAACTAATTTTATTTCGGTCAAATTTCACAAAATATCCCATATGCTTGCAAAAACCACCAAGGTAAAAGTGGATGAGCCTTAATTTTTCTCTGTTATGAATATATTTTTATACACATAATTTTTATAAAAGATTTGTGTCAGAATAATTTTTTACTTTATATATATATATATATATATATATATATATATATATATATATATATATATATATATATATATATATATATATATATATATATAAATTCTCTATATCACACTATTATTATTCTAATTATTAAATTATTTATTTAATCAATTAAAATATTTTTATTTTTATTTTTATTAAACTTAAATTTTAAATAAAATAAAAACTCAAAAATCTTGCAATGTATCAAATAACTTTTATAAAATAAATTAAAAAAAGAAAAGAAAAATGAAGACTATCATATTATTATGTTATATTTTATAATATTCTTAAGTACCAGATAACTAACTAACTATTAATTATTTTGTTTATTAATTTAGTTATTTTGTCAAGGAGAGATGTGAGCAAAACACATATTTACCGTTAGATTTTATCTCAATGTGTAATTTAACCCATATAGTTTGGCAAGATCAAATTAATCCTCAAATTTATGAAATCAGGTAGGTAGGTTGCAGTCTCTTAGCAAAAAAAAATGAAAAAGAGGTAGATTAATGTCCATGCATCCTTTCAATTGGGACTTGGGATAAGAGAAAAAAATTATTAGTTATTATTTAGTGAATTGTAAAAAGGCCCCTCTATTTTAAAAATATGCATAAGATTTTCTTCTCGTTAAGTTGATTCTAAATTCCAAAATATGATATATATTAATCATCAAAACAAAAATATTTACATATTTAGACACATTTTTAACATATTTAATTTGTTTATAAAATTATAGTCTCTATGTGGTCAGAATAATTTTTAAAGGAATTAAATAAAGTCGAATCTTCCTATTTTGTCAACAAACTAATAAATAACATGAGAAATTATTGGAGAAAATTTGGGAGAAAGAATTTGAGAATGAATTATGTGAAGCAATCTGATTTTTCTCTCTCTTCTCTCTTTCCTCACCATTTTATCATTTTCTTAACAATGATGTGGTGACGTCATTCTCTCTCATTCCTTCTCCCAAATTCTCTATATATCACTCCTCAAATAACATTTGCCTAAGGACATTAATATTTTCAAATAATTCTAAATTTAACCTTACATTTTCACTTTAATCTATCAAATATTTTATTCATATTTTTTAATATTTAATATTTGTCAGTTATGTAAGAATCGAAATTAAATTTAGTTGGAATATCAAATCTAAACATTAATTATAAGTTCATTTGAAATGAAAATTCTAGCTTCTTTCTAAAAAGACTTCTAAAAAAAGTTGAAAGATTAATTGTTTTTTACCTCTCTAATGACTTTTTTTTTTTAGCATATGAGGGTGCCTATTTTTTTAATCAATCACATTTGAATTGATATTGCGTTTTGTTCCGTCCGACATAATATTTAATTGGATCTGTTTTTTCTCAAAATTTATAGTTCAAATAATATTTTCGATTGTTGGTGGGTCGTTTGTCGTTCATACATCCGGTTGTATTGGTGATAATTTATCGAGTTTGTGTCTCTCTCCTTCTTAGCAGCAAAGTAGATGAAATAATCGAATCTGAAATTATTTTTCATTTTTTCAATAAAATGTTACTGAATTTGATCTTTCATATAGAAGATCTCTTACGAGTATCCACTCATATATTGGTGTGAGTTTCTCATTATTTTGGTCATATATATGTTAATGGTTCATTTTCACTTGGCAGTACCTTTTTTAGCGTTATTTATTAACCATCGGTTAAGGATAATTTTAACTTCCGCTTATAATATTTTGGTAGAGATTATTTTGACACCGTTCGCTCAACTTGTTATACTTCAATACTCATCGTTCATCATGAATTCAGATGAGTTTGTCTTTGGAGAAACCCTATGATCGTTGGATCTTTTCCATTGGAAGTTTTATTTTATTTTATTTTATTTTATTTTTAAAACAGTTTAACGTCGTTTCATTATTAATATAAATAAAATGTTATTTTGTATTATTTACCAATTAAATTTTTTTACATATAACTATTATATGAGTTTAACGAGAATTAATTTCATATCAAAATTAATAATAATATTATTAATAAGCTCAATTTTGTAACATAAAATTCATTTATAATAAAATTAACATTTATATTTTAGCCAAATCTCGTCTTAAAGAAGATATATATTAATGTCTTTCATTTTTTTATATATTAATGTCTTTATTTTTTTTCAGCAAATTGATATTCCAGATATACATCAATAGAATGTTATTTGTTCTAAGGAAAGTATGGAACAACTAAGAGTTAAGACTACATTTGGAAGAGCTAAATGACAAGTGCATCTTTCGAATATTATAAAAAAAAAAAAAAAACATAATTAACTATGAACACTAATTAAAAAACAACTTTCCAAGTTGCTTGAGCAGAAAAAATTATCAAAAAGAATATTACAACTATAATTATGCAATAATTTGCATAAAAAATCATTTAAATTTACTCACTAATATGATAATGGTGTTCTTCTATTACTTAGAATATAGATTTGTGTCCTACAATATTTATATTATCAACTCTCAAACTATGTTTACAATGAAATCTAAAATAAACTCAATTATTCAAGTAAGTGAACATTTCAATGGTTAGAATAAAGAAAGAAATTGTATTAGAATGGTATATATTGAATTACATAAGTTATGTCTATTATATAGATATTACAATAAAATTATAAGGAAACTAATAATATAATATAATATAATATAATATAATATAATATACTAATGATATTATCATAATTTATAATATTATGATAATATCTCACATATATATTATCTTATATTCTAACATCTCTCCTCAAACTCAAGATAAAAAACGCTTAATCAACTTGAGGTTAAAGACAAGATGATGAAATGTTGATGTTGTATTCTTCAAGTTTCAAAAACTCGTGAGCTCCATTCAGTTAAAGGATGACAGTGTGTTGACGGATAAACCAATGAAGAGGTAGAATCCCATGGGAATAGAATGCTTGAGTGAAACAACAACCGAATGAACTCCGAAGTTATTCGTGAGTCTCGAAATCCATCCAACGACGGGATGGCAGTGTGTTTTATTAAAGAAAACCAGCGAAGAAGGTATGTAGAATCCCATGAGAATTGAATGTTGGGGTGAAACAACACCTGAAAAACTCATTCTAGCAAAAGATGACAGTGTGTTGACTAAATAACCAGTAAAGAAGCACATATAATTTGATTAAGATCACTAAAAGTATGGCATTAACTGTTGGAATAAACCAACAACTGAATACAAAACTCAGAAAATATGATTGCCGAAGAAAGTAAGAATATCAACAGAATTATTTGAAAGAAAAAAAATATTATTAAAAAATATAATAATAATAATGATGATTAGAGCCCTTCATCAATGGCTAAGCTGATAACCATTGATGGAGGCAACAGAAGACTAAATTTGTAGCTCAAGAACCAAAAGTTTGGCTCTGATACCATATTAGAATGAAGAGAGAAATTGTATTAGAATGGTATATATTAAATTACATAAGTTATAAGTAAGGTCTATTATATAGACATTATTGAACTTATAAGGAAACTAATAATATAATATAATATAATATAATATAATATAATATAATATAATATAATATAATATAATATAATATTGATATAATATAATATACTAATGATATTATCATAATTTATAATATTATAATAATATCTTACATATATATTATCTTATATTCTAACATTAATAAAACTTGTAAAGATGAAAAAACATAAAGAAAGAAATTGACATTTCATCTAGCAGTTGGAATGTAAGGATGAAAAAGCATAGAAGAGATTCAACCTATCTACATTTCATGGAGTAGTTAAGATGAAAAAAGAGATAAATGATTCAATTTATCTACATTTTAGTGAGCAGTTGGAGTTCAAGTATGAAAGAAACAAAAGATGATTCAACTTATCAATAATTTCATCGAACATTTAAAAAGAAAGGATGAAAAAACAGATAAGTGATTCAACTCCTCATTTAGACTCAACAAAATACGGTCATAACTTATATTCTAAGAAGTTAGAAGAATTAATTCCATGAAAATGGTGCAAGATTCAAAAAATAATTGAGCTTGGATTAAATAGAAAAAAAAAAGTTGTGGAATGTAAGTTGATGACTACCATTGTTCGAGATGTGATTGATCCAATTGCAGCCAAAGATAAAAATTGAGAGTTGAGGGAAGCGAATTGTTTTTTGTCATATTTTTTAGTTGACTTAAGCCCACCATAGTCTTAACGTGGATTCGTCTCCAGGTCGGTTTGATAATTGTTTGGATGGTCGACATTATATATCTGATAATTCATATTCTACATTTTAAAACTAAAAACAATTAATTAAAAAATAAATAAAAACGTCAATATAATAACAATTTCAAACAGTTTTTTTAAAACAAAAACATAAAATAAAGTTGTTATATGTGTAAAATCGTCGCTTTAATTATTATATTATAAATGCAGTCGAATTGATTCGGTTACTTGACTAAATTCTATAATCGGTTATACTACGTCGATTATACTCAATAGGTTATTATAACGGTTGAATGGTTTGATTCGGTTTAAATGTTCACCCCTAAAATTTTCTACAATAAATATGCTCCAAATACATTCAATATTCGGTTATTTTCCATTTGTTTTTTATTGTAAATGAGTGATTGTGATTTGAAACTTACTTTGAAATATAATTGGCTTTAAGTGAATGATATTTGTGTAACAGTTGATTGTTGGAATGTTAGATAAAAAATACGAGTTCGGTTGGATTGAGTAGATGAGTCTCTATTTCGATTATTTTCTAGTAGACTATTTTGCTCGAAAGAAACGGTATGATGATCAATGATTGTGGTCGATCGATGTATTACTCCTCAACGCTATTATTATTATGATATGAGATATCTCTTCTAAAAAACCAGTGGAGGTGGTCGGTGAACTCAATGATCTTCTTGTGAATCTCCGAGCTTGTTAACGCTATATTTTATGTTATGTTTGTTTGTTCGTTAGTGAACTTTTTTGTTTATATTTTTTTAAAGGTCCATATAATATAATATAAATGATAGTCGTTTAAGCATAACAACAAAAACAATATAACTTTTGTTTATGTTTTTAATATTGCTTCCTAAATAGTTAATCTCGTTGTGTGTTATGTTTGTTTAATTTCAAATGATCCTTATATATAAGAATCGTTTAAACACAGCGAAAGAACAAGACCTTAGATAATGTTTTTACTCACAAAACATCTCCAAACAAAAATCATATGTAATCATCATAGTGAACAAATTGTAGCAATATCCCATATATAAACTATTCATATATTATCAACGCATAACATTTTGTTCAGATGAGAACACTTATTTACGTCCTACCAAAGTAAAAATCTATTATGAGAAGAACTATATTTAATGTTTAATCTTCTTTTATATATAATTCTCCTAGTGAAACCATTAGACCGAGGATCAAATTTTTTTTAACTGTGACATTTCTACATATAACAATGAAAGCAAGTTTATGATACGTTGCAGCTACACTTTTGACACTACACAAAATGTCGTCCCAAAAACTGATTGAAGATCCAGTCCCCACAATGAATCTTAACTCTTGCGAAAACTTTTCCACACATAATAAATTATCATCCAAATAATACACCCGGTTGGATAATTAGACATTTTGGTGAACCAATCTCACCAATTTTGACCATACTTATATTTGGTCATCAATGCCTAAAGACTATGTTGGGTCAAATTATTTTGACTAAGTGTTGAAATAATTTATCCCCTGATATTTTGATGATGAAATAATTTATAAGTTTTGATACAGGTGTATTAAGACAAACATGTCTTTAGACTTGGATCTAATGAGGGTCATTAGACCGATTTTGATCTCCATTCGCATTAAGTTAGACGCAAGTCTAATGAAATTAGATGCTCAATCTAACTCAACGGAGTTAGACGGGGCAGTCTAATAGACGCATGAATTAGACGCAAGTCTAACTTAGTGGAGTTAGACGTACCCGTCTAATGGTTATTGATATTAGACGCAAGTCAAAGTACATTAGACCAGGCGGTCTAATAGACGTTTTTAATCAGAAGGAGTTGACTTATTTCATTAGACTAATCCGTCTAACTAAAATACGTCTAATGCTCTAATTCAAGCAGTACGCTTGAATCTAACATTTCTCCTACCCACGTGCTACAGTTGTACCCTACTCCTGCTCCACTTTCCTGTGAAGATTAGTACAACAGCTATATGCATCCAATCAAGGAATGACACGTAAGAGAATTTTCTTCACATTACCCGTTTTGCAGGTACATCCCTGATGGAATATTCGGCGCACTACCAGTTCGGTACGGCCACGATCCTTGTGCTCAGAACCTGCTGTGTACAATGGAGGCTTTCCAATAGAAGAGCGCCACGTATCATTCTTGAAGATTCGACCGTTAGCTTCTGATCAGTATTTAACCAATCCTTAGAGCAACGGACGAAGTACCGATTCTTACCGAACTACACGAGCAACCAAGCATTCTGATTTTGCAGAGAGAGAGTCTACTCAATCATCTTGCTTACTGAACTCATCCTTGAAGCTTCTTTCTGATTGTACTGTGTGTGAATCGAGAGAGAGAGCTAGAATCAAAAACACCATTAGCTGAGTAATATTCTTCATCTTCTTGTAATTGAACAGAAAGTATTATGTTCAATAGTGAGCTAAGTGTGTGTGTAAACTGTATTTGATTCTCATCATATAGTGAATCCTTCCGGTGGTTGGAAGAAGGGGTGACGTAGGAGAGCTTCTCCGAACATCCATAAACAAACTGTTGTGTTCTTCATTTTCTGTCATCTTTTCATATTTCATCTTGTGCTTCAAACCCAAGTAAACAATTCCTCCTTGAATCCGTTTCAAGTGTTTACACAAGTTTGCGTAGAATAGAAAGTGAATTAAATCCCTAACAGGATTTCTTTCAATCCGTTTTTCATAAGCATTCATCCTTAGTCAGACCTCCGTCTCTAACGATAAAGTCGATCATATCAATTGGTATCAGAGCAAGGTTTCTATTCTCAAGCCTTTCCTGAAAATGTCGAACATACCCAGAGATGCCAATGCTACAGCCATTCCAACTTTCTCTCGCAAAAACTACATTGTTTGGAAGAAAAGATTCCGTGCTCATCTTTCTTCTCTTCATGATGACATGTGGAGTGTTGTCACAGAAGGTCCTATCAAGATTGATAAGGAGAAGGTCGACTGGACTGCTGAAGAAAAAAGGCAGAACAACCTCAACAACATGGCTCTTGATGTTCTGTACAAATCTCTCGATGACAGTATGTTCAACTACATCATCGAATGTAACACTGCCAAAGAGGTCTGGGACAGACTCACTCAACTGTGTGAGGGCAACGAGCAAACCAAGGAAAACAAGATCATGGTTGCCACTCAACAGTTCGATAGCTTCAAAATGCGTCCTGGTGAAACAATGAACGATTTCGACACCAGATTCAGCAAGATCGTCTCCTCTCTGTCCATCCTAGGCAAGACCTATAGCAACCGGGAGCTTGCTATCAAGGTCATGCCTGCTCTTCCAAGGGAATGGGACATAAAGACTATGGCGATGAGAGAATCCAAGGATCTGAACAAGATCTCTCTCTTTGATCTCTTCGTTGACCTCAAGGCCTACGAGTTTGAGCTGAACAGTAGGATGGAAGAAGATCAACCCTCGTCCGTTATCATTGTCAAGGCGTTGGTGACTGTTGAAGAGCCACCAACTGCTCCGGACGTGAAGATGGCAGCTCAACAGCTGAGTAGCGATGCCATGTCTCTCTTTGTGAAGAAGTTTGGCGACTTCATGAAGAAGAGCAACTCTAACTCAAACTCTTTAAATTCTAACGATAATAGAAAATCTAAAGCTAATGTTACTTGTTTTAACTGTGGTATTAAAGGTCATTATGCATCGGAATGCCGGAAGCCAAAGCGTGAAGATGCTAAGGAAGATGGAAAAGAGTTGAAGGCTCTTATGGCCGGTGACGGAAAGAGAAGAGGAAGCAGTCGTGGCTCGTACTTCTCATCCAGTGAAAGTGATGAAGAAGACGTGGCCTGCTTCATGGCCAGAGAAGATGAGGAAGAAACTCAGGAAACTAAGGTGATGCAGGAGGATAGCATGAAGGAAGCTAGAAGAGTACTCATCTGAGTACACAGCTTGGAAGATCAACAATGGCATTTGCCATTCTGGAAGAATAATTGTTTTTATTTGTTAAAATTATTTTTGGTCTTTGGATCACAAAAATTGTTTATAAAACTCTTTTGTCCATATTCATTTTTGAGAAGAAATTTTCTTTGGGATTAAAGATATTCTCTAGACGAATATCCTTAATCAGTCTAAATAGACAAGGGTGTCTAAGAGAAAAAGCATGTACTTAGACGTATTTTTATTCACAGTCTATACATCTAAGTCTATATGTTGGGATTTTATATCCACGCAATTAGACAGACACGTCTAATAGACGTTAGACGTTTTTACGTCTTGAGCAAAAGGTTGCTCACGTCTAATAAACACACGTCTAACACGTGGTGTTTATGCGGAATTAGACGTACACGTCTAATAAACATTAGACGAATTTGTTATAAACACAGAATTAGACGTATGCGTCTAATACACTCATCCGTCTAATAGACGTTGTGTTATTTGTGAAGTAAGAAAAACATCTAACTACGTGCCGATTAGACTAATCAGGGATAGTTGTCACACGCTGAGAGTTATTTACTTTTCCCGCTCAAAATATTGAACAGTCATCTCTTAATAACATGAAGACACGTGTCTATCAAGTTTAAAGAAAATGACTAATATACCCTCATTTTTAATGATTACTTCTTGAAAAAGGACGTCTAACATTTATTAATGGGTCATACCCTTAGAATAGACGGTTATTCAATATTTCCATGATTCATCTATATAAGGATATTCCTGCATGATTTTGAAAACTTTCAATCTCTTGAAATTCCTAAGAACCCTAGTTTTATTGCATCTCTCTCACTAAAACTCTCTGAAATATCATATCGATTCATATTCTTTCAAAATGGTGAAGAAAATCACGCTCGGTCACAGTACTTTGCAGGTGGACTTTCCATCTGTGTATACCTTCGATCAGCCGGAGGTGGTGAAGATCTTCCAAACCCTAGAATATTCTGGGTTGAGGAAGTATCTGGGCGGATCGTTCATCTTCTATGAAGATGAAGTTCGCGAGTTTTTCAAAACGGCGGTTATGGTGGATGATTCCATCGTAGCAACCGTCAAAGGAAAGGAGATCTCATTTGACGAAGCAGTATATGCGGAGTTCTTTGAACTCCCAACGGAGGGTCATCTGTTCGATCTGGTGCTCTCTTCTAAGGTCATGGAGGAAATGAAGACCTCCTTCTCCGCTGATGGTTCCAAAATCCATGTTAATGGATATAAGAAGGTATTCAAGCCCCATTTTATTCTTCTAAACGATGTTGTGGCGAAGGCGCTGCAAGGGAAGTCCGGCTCGTTCAACCTCTATAGTCAAGACCGCTTTGACTATATGTGCGTCATCTCCAAAGGGATCCAAGTGAACTGGGGTCATAACCTGTTCCAGAATCTGTGTTACTCCGTTTGTCAGAGTAACAAGGAAAGCATCACCTATGCGACTCAACTGAGCCATTTGTTGAAGTTCCTGGGGGTTCCTGTCGGTGAACCAGGGCAGATCAACTCTGCAAGAGTTTTCACAGCGTCGACGGTTTCCAGCACTCTGATCAGAGTAAAGAACAACCTAGAATCTACTTCTGGAGCCTCTAGTTTCCAGACCGGTGGAAGGTCTTCCACCCGATCAAATTCATCTGCTTTTGTTGTGTCAACAGGGGCAAAGCGAACCAGAACCGTGAACGAATCGGAGGCCAGTTCCTCCAGCATAAAGAGTCCAAGTCAGAAGGACATGGATTCTGTCGATTCAAGGGTGAAGCAAGGTCCAGGTGTACTTGCTGCAACCCCGATGACATCTGTATCTAGTCCCTCAACTTTCCTGAGGAAACCTTCGAGGTCCTGTGCCTCAAAGGAAAAGAAGACAAAGGCGCCCCGCGCGTTTTAATCTGCAAAGGTAACGTCTTCTAAGTTTGTGGCTGCTGTGCCAAAATTTGTTTTTCCCGAAGTGGAACAAGCCGAATCTGTCTTCTCTCCCTTGAGAGAATCTGCTGAAGGGCATGTTGTTGAGTCAGTCGGTCCAATTGTTGAATCTATTGACGGGGTAGAATCCCCTGTTACTAAGTCTGATCAGGTAGCCGCCGGTGTTACAGAGTCATCCATACCAGAACAAGGTGCTGCTCCTACCCTTGCTGCTGGTGAACCCATCATTCCTGCTCCCAAGGATTCCTTGGTGGTTAGAAAAATCATTTGTAGAGAGCTTCCTGCTAAGCTCTATATGAAACCTCAATCGGCCTTCGAACTGTTGCGGGCAGGAAAAGAGAAAAAGGAATCGTTATTGGTAAACCAAGACCTGTTCCAAAACCTGTAGAGGTTGTTGCAAAAGGAAAGTCTATTGCTCTTCAAGCTCCTGAAAAGGTGTTTGAAGCAAGAGGAATCGTCGATCTGATCTTGGATCAAGTGAAGGTCCTTTCAGCTGAAAAATTAGAGATCTATGATTCCTGGCGTTCTGAGAGGTTGTCCTCTAGCTATAATGGCTCTCTGTCCAATGTTGCCATAACGAAAGAATGGAAGAGACGAGTGGCAAAGGAGAAGAAGGTCCTGAAGTGGGCAAGAACTTCAGATGTGGCTGAAGCTTTGAACAAGAAAGAGTTGGTGGAAGCTTGCATTCTTGGGAAAGCTTTATTCCCAATCTATGAAGCCAGAAAAGCAAACTTCGACCCTGACGCAAAAGGAGCTCCTATTGAAACCAAAGTTCTAAAGAAGTTGAATGATATCTTGGAAGGGTATGTTTCTGCTGCTTCCAGATATATTCATGGCGCCGATTGCTCTGGCGCATAGCCGCTCAACGTAGAAGAGGACTTGGATATTCCTAATGCCGATGAATCTGATGCTGCTCTCCTGATTGAATTCGGGACCCTGTCTGCCGAAGAGAGACACATTCAAGATCAACCGGTTCAAGAGCTTCCCAATGAAGATGAAGCAATGGTGAATGTTCAAGAGCCTGAACAAGCTCCTGTAACAAATGTTGAAGAAGCAATCTTGGAAGATGTAGTTGAGGAGGCTTCGAAAGCTCCTTCTGAAGAAGACATGATTATAACCCCTGTTGCGAGAACAGAGGGTGTTCAAGAAGAACTGGCCGAGGCAACTCAGCCAGAGACTGCAAGAACTGAGGGGGAACCCTCTAAAGATAAAGGTGATGAAGAAGGAAGTTCCTCGTCTGAGGAGGAACAGTATGAACAACCCAAGTTTATTAAGATCGACTTATTTCCCAAAGGTGTTGTGGGAAGTGTTCACGAAAATGTAACCAATCCCCGTCACTATACTGGAAGTTTGCTCGAAAGATTCGAAAGGGCACAGAAAGAAGTTGACGATGAGGAGGCACATGAGAAAGCTGCCAAGGATGCTGAAGTTCATTAGCCTGAGCAATCATTGCAGGTTCATACAAACTTTGAGCCTATTCAAAGTATGGCTGTAGATTCTGAAGAAGTGTCTTCCCATGAAGGTACATCCACTGGAGGAAATAAAATGCTAAGATCTATGAGGTCTATGCTTTCGACAATGCAGAAAACAATGTGCCAATCAATGATTTCCAAGGAAGAAGAAAGAGCGAATTTTGATAAAATGTTCAATATCCTATCTGAGTTGGATAAGACCCTGAAATTGAACACATATGAGACCCATGTCTCTAATGTAAAGTTTGGAAAGTTTGAACAAGAATGCTTCAACCGTCAAACTGAACTATTTGACATTGAGAGGCACATCAATGAAGAACGCCACAAGGAAACCTTAGATGAATTCGCATTGGTGAAGAATCAGCTGGTGGAAATGCAGGGCTGCATGAACCGAAACGACAATGAACGACAAGCCTTTGCCGAGAACCTGGCCAGGAAATTTCAAGCCAAGGAAGATGCATTATGTAATGATTAAAGCGCTCAACATCAATCAGTTCAAGCAGAGTCTAGCAGGAGAAACGATGGCGTAGCAACCGGAACAAGATCCAGGCGGGCTATATATTCTGATGACAACCCTAGGCCAACCAAGAGAGGCGGTGGCCGAAGTGGTTCTGAACACGGTGGAAGAAATGGTGGTGGCCGAAGTAGGCTGTCCGATATTGATCAAGGTGGATGTGGAAATGTTGCTGAGCGTGGTGGCAGATCGAATGCAGGAGGTCGTGGCGGTCGCGGCTATCCTCACTTCATGAACATGCTTCCTGGACAAGAAATGAGTCCACCCGATCCTCGAGTAAAAAGGGAAGAACAATGATCTCTCTTCTTTTACTCTGTTTAACTTTACTGAACATGGTTTTTGATACGTCTTTCGAATACTTGCTCTTTTGAATGGTTTGTGTAAGTGAACAAGTTGGTTGTTTATTTATTGGATGAATGCATGTTGTGCTGCATGTATGCAGGTTTGCAATTTCTTCATCAAAAAGGGGGAAATTGTTGGGTCAAATTATTTTGACTAAGTGTTGAAATAATTTATCCCCTGATATTTTGATGATGAAATAATTTATAAGTTTTGATACAGGTGTATTAAGACAAATATGTCTTTAGACTTGGATCTAATGAGGGTCATTAAACCGATTTTGATCTCCATTCGCATTAAGTTAGACGCAAGTCTAATGAAATTAGACGCTCAGTCTAACTCAACGGAGTTAGACGGGGCAGTCTAATAGACGAATGAATTAGACGCAAGTCTAATAGAATTAGACATACAGTCTAACTCATCGGAGTTAGACGTGTAAGTCTAATAGACGTGTAAAGAATTAGATGGGTAGTCTAATGAATACACGGAATTAGACGTAAGTCTAATAGAATTAGACGTACAGTCTAACTCATCGGAGTTAGACGTGTTAGTCTAATAGACGTGTAAAGAATTAGACTTGTAGTCTAATGAATACACGGAATTAGACGTAAGTCTAATAGAATTAGACGTACAGTCTAACTCATCGGAGTTAGACGTGTAAGTCTAATAGACGTATAGAATTAGACGGGTGGTCTAATGAATATGCGGAATTAGACGTGGTAGTCTAACTCAGTAGAGTTAGACGTACCCGTCTAATGGTTAATATAATTAGACGGATTGTCTAATTAGTGAAAGTTAAACGTGGGTCTAACTCCTTCAGATAAGTCTGAAGTAGAACCGGAATTAGACGTGGTAGTCTAACTCAGTGGAGTTAGACGTACCCGTCTAATGGTAAATATAATTAGACAGATTGTCTAATTAGTGAAAGTTAGACGTGGGTCTAACTCCTTCAGATAAGTCTGATGTAGAACCGGAATTAGACGTGGTAGTCTAACTCAGTGGAGTTAGACGTACCCGTCTAATGGTTATTATAATTAGACGGATTGTCTAATTATTGAAAGTTAGACGTGAGTCTAACTCCTTCAGATAAGTCTGAAGTAGAACCGGAATTAGACATGGTAGTCTAACTCAGTGGAGTTAGACGTACCCGTCTAATGGTTAATGATATTAGACGCAAGTCTAAGTACATTAGACCAGGCGGTCTAATAGACGTTTTTCATCAGAAGGAGTTAACTTATTTCATTAGACTGATCCGTCTAACTAAAATACGTCTAATGCTCTAATTCAAGCAGTACGCTTACCCACGTTCTACAGCTGTACCCTACTCCTGCTCCACTTTCCTGTGAAGATTAGTACAACAGCTATATGCATCCAATCAAGGAATGACACGTAAGAGAATTTTCCTCACATTACCCGTTTTGCAGGTACATCCCTGATGGAATATTCGGCGCACTACCAGTTCGGTACGGCCACGATCCTTGTGCTCAGAACCTGCTGTGTACAATGGAGGTTTTCCAATAGAAGAGCGCCACGTATCATTCTTGAAGATTCGACCGTTAGCTTATGATCAGTATTTAACCAATCCTTAGAGCAACGGACGAAGTACCGATTCTTACCGAACTACACGAGAAACCAAGCATTCTGATTTTGCAGAGAGAGAGTCTACTCAATCATCTTGCTTACTGAACTCATCCTTGAAGCTTCTTTCTGATTGTACTGTGTGTGAATCGAGAGAGAGAGCTAGAATCAAATACATCATTAGTTGAGTGATATTCTTCATCTTCTTGTAATTGAACAGAAAGTGTTATGTTCAATAGTGAGCTAAGTGTGTGTGTAAACTGTATTTGATTCTCATCATATAGTGAATCCTTCCGGTGGTTGGAAGAAGGGGTGACGTTGGAGAGCTTCTCCGAACATCCATAAACAGACTGTTGTGTTCTTCATTTTCTGTCATCTTTTCATATTTCATCTTGTGCTTCAAACCCAAGTAAACAATTCCTCCTTGAATCCGTTTCAAGTGTTTACACAAGTTTGCGTAGAATAGAAAGTGAATTAAATCCCTAACAGGATTTCTTTCAAACCATTTTTCATAAGCCTTCATCCTTAGTCAGACCCCCGTCTCTAACGATAAAGCCGATCCTATCAGACTATTCATCTCCAATACAAATTTATTACACAATTTCGATAAAAAAAAAAGCCATATTAAAGGAAACAATGTCTCGAATATATAGGCCTCTTTAATCTTAAAACATTTAACCTTATTCTCTTCATTTTCATTGTCACACTCCTAAGGAGAATGAATAAAAACATCATATATGTGGGCATAGATTACAACACACTCTTAATGAGGATTAGTCGACCCACTTTCAAGATCATTTTGATTTTCTATCTAGATTGCTTACAGTTTATTTTAGAGATAATCGAGTCTTGAGAGACCTTAGATCATAATTTAGAACTCAATAACATATCAAGATAGATTGACGGAAGAACATCAATTCTGAACTCCAAAAAAATTGGAAACTTCATCCTTCTCCTATTTGAAATAAAATTTGAGAAAAAATGTCTGAATAATAAAGATTAACTCAAAATTTTGAACATGTACCAAATAACCATAAAATATCTCGAATGTGTTAAAATTCATGTATGTGGTCTGAACCAAGTAGAGTTTGTTATCCGCGATAAACAAATGTGATATGGCCAAATAATACCTTTTGTCTCACAACTCACTACAAGGATAAGTATCGAGTTTTCTGCGAACACCATTGTTTTTAAAAGAGCTTCATAACAATGACGAATAAGAAAGAGTTAGTGGATCACCTTGCCTGATTCCTCGGGAGCTCTCGAAATATCCTTGAGAACTCTCATTTACAATGACAAAAAACTTAACGATCGACAAGCACCACCTAATTAATCCATCCAATTCATCTCATACATATTCTCATTTTTACTTGACATCAAACAAAAACTCTCAATTATAACATACTAGATATGCCTTTTTTAAAACAATATTCGACTATTTACAATCAAAGCATTCTACAATAAAGATAAAGTTCTACCATCTCAATGTGCAAGTAAATTTATATGAGTTAAAAAAATTGATCTAAAAACGATAAAATAAAAAAGTAAAGTTAGATTACAAAATATAAAGATAACCAACAAAGACTTTAATTATATTGCAATATTTTAATTTGTTTGTTTTTAAATATGTCTCTGTTTTATCATATTGTATAAAATTACAAAGTTAAATTATCTTTTGGTCCAGCGGTCCAACCAACAAATAATAAAATCTTAATTCAATTAATAAACAGATTCATTGTCTTGACTCTTGAGTTCTTTACACTAAATGCCCAATTTCATTCTTCTTAGAATGTAGAAGTGAAGGCCTTGAATTGGGCCTTGGAAGGCTTGGTAAACCCATTTCATTATTAACCAACTTTAAGATAAACGGGCTTTTGAAATATTATCTTCCTCCAGGCCTGGTACTAAATTTTAATATTGTATTTACATTTATCAATTAATAATAATCACTTAATTAAATTTATTTTTCAAGATAATTTTATTATACAAAAAGTCAATTATCTTATGCCATCTATTAATATGTGTTAAATTCAGCTTGGTTGTATTTAAGAATACATAAGATAAATATTGGAATTTTGAATTATCTTATACCATCTATTAATATGTGTTAAATTCAGCTTGGTTGTATTCTTAATTATCTTATACCATCTATTAATATGTGTTAAATTCAGCTTGGTTGTATTCTTAATTATCTTATACCATCTATTAATATGTGTTAAATTCAGCTTGGTTGTATTTAAGAATACATAAGATAAATATTAGAATTTCGAATTACGGTGGGCTTAAAAAATTAATTGAAAAATTATAAATAAAACGAGTAGATAAACGTAAATTTTGTTCATTTTATATGAAATATAAAAGAAAATAATGAACTAAATTGAAACAATAAAAAAGTTATATCACATTTTTATCGTATAAAAAGTCAGGGTGGACTTCGGCACTCTAACATAGATTCGTCTCTCCCTGACTATCACCGTAATAATAGCATTTTCTAAACAAAATTAAAATCAATAAAAATAATTTAAAAGTTTAAATTGTTTAAGCAAATGAAAGATGGGTATTTTCAAAATTTGTGGTGGTTTTGGTTTGTTAGAAGAATCAAGATGTAGAATGATCTCTTCAAAAAAAGCCATGAATGACTAGCCATTCTAACATTAGCATTTTCATAGGTCATTCTCTTTTGGTTGGAATAAAATCAAATGTGAAATCATATATATATATATATATATATATATATAAATATATAAATATATAAATATATAAATATATGATTATTTCCAACTTACTTTCTATTTTATCACCCACTCTCCTTTGTTACATCTTTTATAATAATCATAATAATAATAAGTGTTTATCACATTAAGATCAACATAGTCAAACTCTTTATTCAGTAAATAAATTTCAAATTTTCAAATTAAGATCACATGCATATAGTATCATCTAGTCATCTTTTTAAAAACTAAATGTCACGAGTTTATGTATTAATCCTTTCTAAAAAAAATAGATGTCACGAGTTTAATTTTTACTTTCAACATCTTAAGATGTAATAGATGTGGAAGTTGTTGATAACTTCTTACATTAAAAAAAATAAATAATAAATAACTAAGGCACAACTCTTCGAATTGATTCTTCAACTTAAATTAAATGTGTTTGTTTAGTCTTTATCACTATATAGTTTATATTATCTTTCTACAAATCTTATGTTATTTCTTATTGGGATAATGTTTGAGATTCTTTCAAACACAATTATTCATGTCTATCTTATAGGTCATATTATTGTAAGTATTATAGTGTTAAAAAACATCAAAGCTTTAATTTAATGGTAATATATTTTTCAGAAATTGCTTACTTTTATTTATTTTCTTTTTTATCTCAATAGTCTATTTTATTATATACATGTCATAGCCCTTTACACAATAAATCATTAGTTATAAAGTAGTCAAACACATTATGAATATTGTGGTTGTTGTAATAGACTAATTTTTTAAATATGTTTCTTAGTTTGGACATATTAGTATTATAAATTATATTTCGTTAAGTAATTCAAATAATAAAATGGTTCATAAGTGATCAAAACTTACCGGTTCAACTCTCATTTATAATGTCTGATATTATTCTAATACTAATTATTTTAATATATTTTTTTTAGTTTTGACCATAATAATATAATAAATTAAAATTCTTGTAAATAACTCAAATGACAATAGCGATTCTAAGTATGCAATCTTATGATGAAACTTATGAGTAATCATGTAAAAACGCGAAAATTAATGATCACAAATTTGATTCTCACTCATAAATTAGAATAGTTTAAATTAAAATGAAAGAATATGGTTATAGCCTTGTAGGGCGGGCTAGCTTCTAATATACAATAATAATAATAATAATAATAATAATAATAATAATAATTTAATTTAATTTAATTTAATTTAATCTTTTATAAGGGTCTTAATTAAATTAAAGTTAAATGAGTTGTTTCAAATAAAATATACTGAGATGATAAGATATTTTAATTATGAGTTGCAAATTATTCAACCTCCATGTCCTTTTAATCATGAGTTGCATATACGTTATTTAATACTATAATTAAAGAATGATTATTAAATAATTAAGTTTTGAACAACATTGTGTACGTATTTATTTAATCATTCATCAAATTAATTAAGAAGCTGAATCGATTCTTTCAGTACAAATAATGTCTCGTTTGACCGAAGACCAGGAATTTGATTATTTGAAAAGGCTAACAAAATTTTATTGAGAAAATAATACTAAATTTAAGAATTAGAATTAAACACTTTGAATTTCAATTACATGGTTACCGATCAAACCGAATTTTTTATATATAATTTATTTTTGTATTACCAATACTTTTTTTTTCTCAATCAAATGATAATATAATTTTTTTTAAAAATATTTTTGTATATTAAAAATAAAAATAATAAATCATTTAAGCAAAACGATAAAAAATTTATTAAAATAATAAATAACAAATAAGAAATAAGAAAAAATTTTACTTAATAAGTAATCGAGCTCGTAAATTTTCGAGAATAACGATTAACTCCTCGTAAAACGGTATTTAATGCCAAGGTTAGAGACATTAAAGACGTGCTATGTAATTCGCTCCTTAGACGAATACCGGTGGGATGGGGCATTCTCGAACATATCAGTAACATCCAATTCAACGAATGAACACACTCGTACACCGATGGAAAGCCGAGGAAAACGGGAAAATGATTTCAAGCAAAGTGTGGAATACCATCTGAGAGAAGGAGCAAATAGTAGATTGGGCTAATCCGGTCTGGTTGTCAAAGGTTATCCTAAGACACCAATTCATTTTATGGCTTGCATTTCGGGAAAGACTAAACACGAGAGATCGTGTTAGGAAATACATGGAAATTCTGGATTCAAGATGTTTAGTGTGTGAAGGGAATGAAGAAACAATTGATCATCTCTTCGAAAATTGTTCATTTGCCTCGAAACTTTGGAATAAATTTGAAAAAAATATGGAGATAACCAGATTCTTGGGAAACTGGAAATAAATCGAGGAAGTAGATGTGATGAAAGCGAAGGAAACAAAGTTTAAGTCAAAGATTTTTAAATGCGGATTCGGCTCAATAGTTACAACATCTGAGGGGAGAGAAACGCGAGGGCATTCTCGGGGAATCGAAGAACTCTAGAGCAGACCTGGGATGATATTGTAATTGAATGTAGCGCGAGCATCCAGACATGGAGAAGAGCCCCGAAAAATGAATAGAATTTGAATCTCTGTAGGAACTAGAAGGTATCATATCAGGAAGTCACCAAAGACGTTGTTTTTAAGCGAGATAAACGCAATTTAAATTTGTTTGTAATTTCGATGATTGTTTATAATTCATTTGTTTTTAGACCGTAACGAACTTAATTTTCCTAGGCTTGTCTAGGAAAATATAGAAACTCATTTGGGTTTTTTCCCGTTTTTTGGAATTTTTAATAAAATAACGTTAAGTCATTTTTCTAAAAACAAAACTCCTCGATAGACTTTATTATTTTCCTAAACGAATCTCAGAAAATATCATAATAATAGTATTATGAATGATACGCATCGGACGATTACGATCATTAAGAGTTCGACGATTTCTCTCTAACCAGATAATCTACCAAAGAATAATTGGGATTGTAATCTAAATATGTAGGTCTGTCATATCGGCCGCATAAATCCAAATTTTCTAGCAACTAATTAAAGACTCGGTCATCACCCAATTAATCACAGTAATACTCTATTAAAGACTCTAAATACTAGTCACTCTTGGACAATACAAAAGTAAATGAGTTATCGATTCTACCTCTTCTTGACACATACGACAACGTCTAGCCATAATACAACATTTTTTCATGCAAATACTATATGTTAGAATTCCACCATGAATAACGCTTTATCCAAATAACGAAATATTGGATTGAATCTTTGACTTCCACAAATTTTCTCAATAAAAACTATATGGAATCATCTTAACGAACAACTTGTAGCAATGTCTCGCATAAAAACTATCCATATATTGTCAACGCATAATGTTTTGTTCAGACGATGACACTTGTTTACGTTCTACCAAAAATAAAACTCTATTATGGAACGAAGTCTCCATAATGTTTAATTTTCTTTTATATCTAATTCAGCTAACGAAACCACTAGACCGAGAATCAAACATGTCATTAATTGTGTCATTTCTACATATAGCAATGGAAGCAAGCTCATGATACGTCGTTCATGATACGTCGTTCATGATACGTCATAGCTAGACTTTTGACACTAAGCCAAATGTCGTTATAAAATTTAATCGCAAAACCATCCCCCACAATGAATCTAGACTGTTCACGAAAATTTTTCACATAGAATAAATTTCCCTTTAAATGTTACATCCCGCTAGATAATTAGACATTTTGGTGAACCAACTAGACCAATCATTATCATACTTACATCTGATTATCGATGCCCAAAGACTATTCGGCTCCATTACAAATCTACAACACCATTTTGATAGAAGAGATTTATTAAAAGAAATAAGATCTCGAATATTTAGACCTCCTTAATCTTTACAACATTTAACATTATCTCAACTAATTAGATGATAAAACGATGAGTTAAAAGATCCCCATAAAAATTTACACATTATTCACACTATTTTCACCGTCACACTCTTGGGGAGAATGAATAACGATATCATATATGTGAGCATAGATAACAACATATTTTTAATGAGAATTAGCCGACCCCCTTTTGAGATTATTTTATTTTTCTATCTAGACAATTTACATTACATTTTAGTGATATTCGGGTCCCAAGAGACATTGGGTCGTAATTTAGCACATAATAACATATCGATATGTTGACGGAAGATCACCAATTCTAAACCCCAACACATTTGTCAACCTTATATTTCTTCTATTCGAAACAGAATTTGAAAAAAAGATGTATAATTTATTAAGATTATTTCGAAGACTGGAACATTCACCGAATAACCATAAAATATTTCAAATGTGTTTACAATTCTTATAAGTAGTCTGAACCATTCAAAGCTGTGTCTTCAGCGAAAAGTAAGATTGTAAGGTGTTTTAATAATAATATTATAACATAAAACTCTTTTCCAAACAAGCTTAATAAAAAAATTAAACAAATAATGGTGGTCTCCGTTACCCGAGATGTTGACGCGTCAAGATCTTGGGGGTAGGGTCTGTAAATAGTCAAACCCAACCACTCAATGGTCCAAATAAGCTAGCCCTAACTAATATTGGGTCCATATCATCTTTGACTATTATATTATATTTTTTAAGGAATCTCCTCTTTATTTTAAAGATGTAAATTTATAAAAAAAAAAAATCTCATAATATTTTCAATAACCCATTTTATTTTATTGGTTGATAAATCGTTTATAGTTCTCTCTTGAATTTATTTTTCCAAACTATAAAAAAATGAGGTTTGGTGAATTAAAAGATGGCTTGTTCCTTTCTATTATATGATTATTAATCATTAGTATTATAATTTTAAATAATTGTGGATTAGTGTAAATCATATTTTCTTAAATAATTTATGGATTATCAAATCATTAGTATCACGTCCAAATAATTTGAAGGAATATTATAATCATTATCATTATCATTATCTTCTTTCATCCATTATATGTATCATGACAATTTTCATTCTATTGTAGGTTGCTAATTAATTAAGGAAAAAAATAAATATTGACAATATTTAAGGGAATATAATTTACAAACAGGGCCCAAAATAGTATTGAAGAATAATGCATCGGGTAAGGTAAAGTAAGATATTATTTGTGAAATTAAATAGTGTGGAGGGGAAGGTATAGCTTTCATTGGATTGTCATCTTTTGTATATACGAAATAGTTGAGCGATTCTAAATTTGGAGTACCTACGCAGAAAAAATGTTATTATTATTTTATTTTAATTTTAAATTAAAAGAGAACTAACCTTACACTCCACAAATTTGGTCTTCCACTTAAACTCAAAACATTTTTAGTCTAGCGGTAACAATACGTGGATATTGTCAGCCTTTTTGAAGAGTTACGGACAAATTTTGCGTCAGTTAAATATTTAAATGTATTTGTGGGTATATGCTTAACCCCTTTTTAAGTTTTTTATTTTTTTTTATTTAATTTGTTATATAATAGTTTTTATTATAATTAATAAAAGTAATTTAATATAATTGGTTAAATATTATAATAATCTTTATTAAAATTGTGAATTCAAAATTTTCAACCAGAATTTTTTAAAAATAAAATAGGAACCATGGAAAGGGTAACTAACCCTAGCTCGCCACATCTAGGGAGGGCCGCCACTTATTGCTCCTTATCTATAAATATTATTTTTATCCATATCGTTTATTTATTGAATTGGACAAATTTGAAAAGTAAATAAATATACTCTAGTTAAAACTATTTAATTTAGCAAAGAATATTAATCTGTAAAAAAAATACATAAATAGAGGGATTGGATTGACCTAATTCAATCTAAGTTAAATTAAATATCCAGTTAATTAAATTAAATACTTATCTATAATTAATCTAATAAAAGAACTTTAATTATTAATATTTTTTAAAAATAAAAACATTGATTAAATAAGTGGACTAGGATAGAAATGGAAAATATGTATCATTCAGGAATACGTAATAGAGACTAGAGAAATCACACTAATTGTTTGGTCCCCACCAAGATGATTTTCTTTAATTTTATACCTTCCAATTAATTATGATGTTACATCCTTTAATACTGTCTACTTATAATTCAATTCATTTCGCACTTATCTATCTATCTAAATATATCAATTTAAATAATATCATAATTTGTGATGAAATATAATTATAATATATTTTACAATAAACATTATAATACCATCACTATCAATTATTATTTTATTTTTTAAAATAATTCATTTATATAAAAAAAATGATAACTATTGTTTAAGCATAACCACCCTCTTTATTATTATTAATTAATAATGTTGATTTTATTAATCACATAATTTAAAATTTTAATAGATCAAACAAAAGATAAAATAAGTTTTACCACTAATATATTATTGTACCAATAGAATAATATTCCGAGTAACTTAATATTACGTTTATATATAAAATACACAAAATCACAACAACTATATATGATCATTTCAAATATTAATGTATAAAAAACAAATAAATAAGAACCAAAACTCAATAATATGTAACTATTTGGATCCCAATCATATTTAAAGTTTATCTAGATGAGTCAAGGGTCAATAATTTATAATCTCATAATGTCTTACAGCCGCCTATATTAGTCTAAAGAATAAGAAATATGTTACCTTTATTTATTTCACTTTTTTTAATGTGATTTTTAGTTTTTTAAATGAAGTTAACTACTTTTAAATTTTTTAAGAAAAAAGAATTAGGTTAACTAACTATTTTATTATTTAGTGGTCAAGATTTTTCTTTTATACAAAAGCAACTAATTATTAGATTGATTCACAAATGTCATCTTCACTAGTGCGCAAACAAGTGAACAAATTTGACTTTTACATTAGGATCGTTTAATCTGATTTATTAACTTAAAGAATATTTGATTTTATTTATTCGTAATAATTATTTTAAATTCATGTAATCAAATTAGTCCATTGAACATTTATTCAATTTGTGCTGTTCTTTGTTCATTTGTATTATTTTTCAATAGTTTTAATTTTAGAAGATTTTTTTGTTCAATTCTTAAAAAAAAATATATGTTTTGATACTTAATTTTAATTATTTCATAATTATTATTTATAATCATATTATTATTTTGTTTTGATGAAAAAAAATTTAGTTATAAAGAATAATCTAATTCTCAACGGTGAACATTAAATTTAGTACCCAAATTATAAATTTTAAATAAAACAAATAAATTCATATATTAATTCTAATTAATTAAAATTAAAATAATATCAAAATAAAATAATTTGAGATAAATGTTGTATTCATTTATTCCAAAATAATTTTAAAAGGATAAATAATTTGGATAAATGGTGTAGCCATTTACAACATTTATCAAAATTATTTATTTATAAATCCCCAAATATATAAAAATAAAATAAAATAGACAAAATAAATATTTATGTCTATTAAAATAATTGTGTATATATTTTAATAGAAAAGAAAATGAGTGAAGAAAAAATCGATTTCAAACAAACTCTAAGGATGAAAAAAGATCATGATACCGTGCAACCGAAATTAGAAAAATGGCTACAGCAACCACACAATCATCCGATGCAACATTGACCTCCATCTAATGAACGAAGACTTGTCGCATTGCCCGCTACAACAGAAGTCAAGTGATTCTATGTAACATTGAATCAACTGACGCCCGAGGTAACGTCGTTAGCCTAAACGTGAATGAGACATTGGACGCTGATGAAATGTAGACAAAAGGCCCAACGCCATTCCCAAACGCGCGACCACAACCTCGGGTCGTCTTCTTCTTCGCGACAAACAGATAAATATTGGCCGAAACTTTTGATTTTTTAAAAGTGGAACTCGGACAATACTCCACCAAACAATTTGATTTAAAGGCTGAAATGATTACCATAGCTTGGTGATCACAGGTTCAATCAAAACCTGAATGGATCATGATGGTTGAAAATAGACAAAAGTCATTAATGACCTTATGTCACGAATTCGATCCACTTGCATCCTCAACCGACTTAGAAAAGCTATAAATAGCTTCTTCCAACCAAGACGGAGACCAAAAGATCAATCTCAAGTCTCCAATCCAACTCTTACGAAATCTTTCATAGAAATTTTAATAAGTTTTATGAAAACTGTGAAAACTTTGTGTAAAGCTCTAAAGCTCAATTCTGGATTATAATAAAGCTTCTAAAAGTTTATGAGTGTTTCCAATTCAATGTAAACTTCAATTCATGTTGTAATCCAACTTATGAATTCAAATTAAAAAATTTACATTCAATTGAAATTCAACCGGTATTTGATATTGCTTGATTATCCATTTTCTTAATTTGAATTTGTTCCTAAGATCATTTCAAAACTTTCTATTGAAATCGATTGGAGTGAATCATGTTAAATAAAAAAACACTCAATTCAATTTAATAATTTTTTTCAAAATCGAGTTTTTGTTCTTCTAGCTCAAGAACAATAACTCAAAAAGCTTCTTAACACGTTTCTAAGGGTGTTGTGAATACATTAAATCAATCTTGATCAATTCAAGTCTTGTTGGTAAAAAACCAAAATTTCCAAAAAAATGAAAATCTCAGTTCTTGATTTGTTCAAACTCATAATTAGTAATGATTTTATTGTTTAAATTGATTTTAACAAGTATAAAGAAGTTATTGATAAAATTTTAACGTGGAATCAAATTATAAGAACCCGAATTTATTTTTGCGCAAAATTGGTGAAAATCCCGATTTAATCTCTTTTTAATTGAATGATACTTCAGGATGATATTAATTGTGTTTTGCATGAGGAGATGAAGCTCCCCATGCCCTTGGATCGAAGAAGGGAAGCCATGAAGACATCTAGAAACTTGGACAAAGGTTCACCCAAGGTCAAAGATGACCGATAATTAAACCATGGCTTCCGACCGATAAATCCTAACTTACGATCGATAAAATTCAGTCTGTCCTGGTTTTCGAACGAGATAACCAGCCAAACATGTCTCCCCCGTATTGATCTCAGGCCGAATCAAGTCCAAACCTGCACGTCTGACCCGTTTCGCGATCCGGACATTTGCCTAAGGGCCTATTTGTTTGGGACTTTTGATTTTAATTGTTTTTTTTAAAATAAAATATTTTTAAAAAAGTTTTACAAAAATTATTTAATAAAGGCCTATTTGAATTTATTTTTAAATTCTAACATCTTAAAACTAATATTTTATATGTGTTTTCTTCTATAATTCGGTACATTTATTATTTTACAACATTAAATGTAAGAAAAATCTATATGTATTTAGAGCTTGAAAAATAATTCATTTAAATAAATATACTAAAACTATATTTTCAAAGAAATGATTAAAATTTTATGAAGTAGAGACCGTTCTTTAACTGCTACGAAATATATAGTGCAAAAATTATATCCTAGGTGTCAACAAAAATCGAACTCAATAAAATCTCTAAAAATGACATTTATACATGTATATAAATACTTTATTGATTTTAAACTTAAAATTAATGGGCGACTCTATAATCAAATAATAAAATCTTTTCGACAATTAAACATTTTTAATTAATTTAAATATTTTCTTTAATAAAACTTTGGTTTGATTAAATCTAAAATTAATTAAAAAATTAATTATTATTATAATTAATTTTTAACATCAAAATACATTTATATATAAATATTTTCAGACACACAAATTAAGACTAAGAAAACCAGCTTAAGAAAACCAGCTTTTCGGGAAAAGTAAATTTTTGGGTATTACACCACCATCAATTATCTCCTCTTATTTTAAAGGCTTGTTTGGATTTGGATTAGTGTTATAATCTGGGTTATTTAAAAATAATGATTAATTGTGATTTTGAGGAAATATATACTATTTTTTTTTATAAAATGACCTAAATATATTAATTCATATATTAATATATATATAATGATAAAATAAAATAAAAATTAAAATAAATGGTGTTTTAGTATTTTGTTTAATGAATTGAGTAATGTATTAAAGAAAAGAGGAGTGGAAAATATTTTTTTAATTTTAGTTTACTTAAAATATAAATATTTATATGTGTAATTGTGTAGATTTACTATTTGAAAATATAATAAATATTAAAACACTAGGCTTAACTATGTTTTAGAATAAACTTTGATTTGTTTTTTATATAATTAAAAAACTATTATATTGTTTTATAGTTTTATAGTGAATATTAACAATTTCAAAGATCTTGATTTTGATAAATGAGCATTGCCTTCATTGTCTTATGCCGAAATCTACATAGTTGTTGTATTGACTTCCCAGCCCAAAAAAATATTATATTAACAAATTTGTATATATCTCCACATTTAAAAATAATAATAATTTAAATCAGTTAACTAGTGACTAATTATGTGAGAAAATGTTTAAATCACACCTAGGTACCTTGATTATTATAGAGTGTTTGATCTTTAATATTATTTTTATCATGATTTAATAAGTATTAGGTTTTACAAATATTTTAATGCAGATATGGCCTTGTTTGGATAGGTTTATATAATAACATGAGTTATTTGAAAAATAATAAATTGGGGTGATTTTGAGAAAATGTATAAAAAAAAATTTATACAAAACTTAAAAGGTACTAATATATAATAATAAAATTAGATTTTTTTTTATAAGAATTTTTAGTATTTTAATGAATGAATTTAGTGATGTAATAAAAATAAAAAATGAATGAAATTGTATTATTTAGATTTGTGTTATTGAAATAATCCAAATCTCCTGAGTACATTGTCAAATATTGTTAGACAATTATGTAGTTGAGTAGTTAGTATATTTTATTCTTGTATTTATTTATTTTTTATTTTAATTAATTAATTTAATTAATTAATTGAGTGATGTAATTAGAAAAAGAAAATTTAATAATATTTTTTGAAATATTATTAAAATAATCCAAATCCCCAAGTGGATGGTCAAATATGTAGACAGTTATGTAGTTGACTAGTTAGTATACTTTTAATGTTGCATTTAATTTTCCTAATTTTTAACTATTTAACAGTTGGGATGTTTGCTACTTTTATTTATTTATTTATTTATTTATTTGAGGGAGTTACTTCATACTTGCATTAGAAGATAGCCCATCAACACACTAATTAATTGCCTTTTCATATCAACAAGAGTCATCACATATTTAATTTATTGAAATTATCAACTATAAAATGAATCATGTAAACTTTCCCCCCAATTTATTATTACATTACATGTTAAAAAAAATGTCTTATTCTTTATTTATTATTAATCTATTAACCAAACATGAGCTAATTATTTTCAATGGGACTTGAGTTATTGGAATAAATCATAGTTTTTATTTCAAAATTCATTCATTACATCATTAATTTAATTAATTTATTTATCTCTTAAAATATTTAAATTCCCTTATTTTTTTAAGAGTTATAAAGTTAAGGCATTAAGTGAAATCAGATTTTATTAATTTTAATGTTAAAATATTATATATTTATATAATATTTTTAATTATCTCATAAACGTTCATAGAATTTTAAAGAAAGACCCTGAAACAATGTTTGATTATATATAAATTAAAAAAATTATATACTTAGAGATAATCCTTAATGGTAAAAATAACAAAATCTACAATATAATTTCACTCGTATTATATATTATATATTTATATAATATAATACTTAATCATTATATTAAAATGAAAATGTACCAACTAATTAACATTTGAGCTTGATTGATTAAGGCCTTGATTATATTAAGGTCTAGTTTGATGAGGGTTTTTGGGATAAAACCCAATTTTTATTCCAAAATCCAAACATTTTATCAACCATCAAATCAAATAATTTTATCACTTTAATACTAAAATTACCCTCTAATTTTATCCTCTCTCTCAATCATCATTCTCTCACCTACACCATATCCTCTAAAGTCAAATGACAAATTAGTCTTCAAATTTTAAAAACCAATTTTTTCCTACTTTTTATCAAATAAGGTTTTTTTTTTTTTGGATAAAACCCAAAAAAACATTTTCCTCAAACAATGCCTAAGTTATTTAAATATTTTTTTATTTTGTTTACTCATTTTCATATCAATCAATTAAATTGTTAAAATATTATACATATTTTTAATAATAATTACAAATAATTATACCTAAATATATTTTTTTTAAATAATCCCAATTTGGAATAAACTAGATAAGTGAAATGAATGTATTGGCAGAGAGAAAGAAAGAAAGAATCTATGTATTGATGGTTGAACAATCACCGTTCTACTCTCATTTAATTTTTATTTTTTTAATTTGTTATTTTGGGAAAGTCGGTTCTTTCACTCCACGTTTCTATTAGGTCTTGTTTGAAACCCACTTATTAGTTATTAGAATGAGATTGAATTTGATATAGATAATTATATTTTCCACATATATAAGAAGAAAGGAAACAAACAAGCCTTAATATATTTCTTTTACCAGATTTTGGTTATAACTTTGAAAACAAACAAGTCCTTATAGTGAAAGAACCGACCTTCCAAGCTATTTCTGAAGTTGCCGCCTTTTCCGCGGCGCTGTTATTCTATAAATAGGTATTACAGATCTTGTGTAATTCCACTTCTCTCTTCTTTATCTTCTTTTTTCAAAAAAACCCAATCTTTTTGCACGAATACCCATCTCTGAAATTCCAAATTCAGCCGCCATGGTTGTATTAACAAACCCATCATCAATTCCAGAGCAATTATCCTCCTCCGGCGCCGATGTAATTCCCGTCATAGACCTATCAAATCCCGATGCCAAAACCCTCCTGGTAAAAGCCTGCGAGGAGCTTGGATTTTTCAAAGTGGTCGGCCATGGCGTCCCCTTTGAAATAATCTCCAGGCTGGAAACAGAAGCCAATAAATTCTTCTCTCTTCCTCTGTTTCAGAAAGAAAAAGCCGGTCCTCCTGACCCCTTTGGGTACGGAAACAGAAGCCTTGGCCCAAATGGAGACGTCGGTTGGATCGAATACTTGATGTTCACAACCAATCCAGATTTTCATTACCACAAATTTGAATCCGTCTTGGGTGAAAATCTCATAACCTTTCGGTAAGCTTTTCCTTTTTTAGATTTTAGTTTTTACCACAAATGTAATTACTAGAATTGAATTGAATTTGCAGAAGTGCTTTGAGTGATTACTTAAGTGCTGTTAAAAGAATGGCATGTGAAATCCTCGAAGTTCTTGCTGATGGGTTGAAGATTCAACCAAGAAACACATTGAGCAAGATGCTAATGGACAAAGATAGTGACTCTGTTTTTCGTCTGAATCACTACCCTCCGGCGCCGGCGGCGCCGGCGGCGGTGAAGAAAGAGTTAATTGGGTTCGGAGAACATACAGACCCACAAATCATATCAGTTCTAAGATCAAACAATATATGTGGTCTTGAAATATCATCAAAAGATGGTAGTTGGATCAGTGTTCCACCAGATCAATGTTCTTTCTTCATAAACGTGGGAGATTCATTGCAGGTGATGACGAACGGGAGATTCAAGAGCGTGAAACATAGAGTATTGATTGGAAACAGTAAGAAATCAAGGGTTTCGATGGTGTATTTTGTTGGGCCACCTTTGAGTGAAAAGATTGCACCTTTACCATGGCTGATGAAGGAAGAACAGGACAGTTTGTATAATGAATTTACGTGGTTTGAGTACAAGACTTCTGCATACAAGTCACGACTAGCTGATAATAGGCTCTGTTTGTTTGAGAAAATTATTATTATTTAATTCCAAGATTATTCTCTATCTTAATTTGTTCATTAATTACTTGTATTGTAGCATAAATTAATGTTTGATCTAGAAACAACTATTTTCAACTTCACCATATATGTCTCCTAATTTAATTTATTTTAAAGATTGTACAAATGATTTTATCTTGAATTAACTAGTTTGATCAATTAATATATTTCCTAAGGTTAGGGTAAGGAGGTTGACATAGTAGAATTTTTATATTATTATCTGGGGGCCAGTAAGTTTATTAATCTGGCCGTTATTGTCGTCTCAACTTACGTGACATTTGATATGTCAAATCATATAATAGATGTTTATCTTTTCATATATATATAAATTAAAGAAATTTTTTTTATAAAAAATTGTAACAGATGTAATAATATATATTGAAAATATTTTAATTGAGGTGTAATATCAAGTTGTAGCCTCTCAGTGTGCAAACATTGACTCAAACTTAATTAATTTGTAATAATAACAATGTATGACTATAAATTTCAGTAATACAAGCTTATTTTAAAATAAAAATGAATAGTTTAAAGTCAGTTCTATAATTATAGATTATATTCTTTTTTGTATAATCGAAAATCACTCAATTAAAACAAATATTTATAAATGAGAATTTTCTATATCTTTTTGATTCATAAATGGTTTCATAGAAGAAAAAGTTGATTTGGACGAATCGATTGTTGTAGATATTCATTAGAGTGATATGGAAAAATTTTAAAAACGCTAACGTGAATGGAGCATAATGATAATTCTTTGCCTTGCTCTATTTTTCGTCATGAAACCGTCTCCTATACGTGTTACAACTTCTAAGATAAAAATAAAATAAAAATATGCACAACCTAAACAAATTAACCAATTAAATCCTAATAAGTCTAAGTAAAAATAATATACTAAAAGTATCATTATTAAAAAAACATCCTAATTTTTTTTAATCCCTCAACTTACTAATCAAACTAGTTTTAAATTTAAAAAATATATATTTTCACTTCAATTTTTTTTATTTCACAATTAAAAGTGAAGAGTTATTTAGAATAAGTAAATAGAAAATATTAATAGTTGGTCTCTGTTCATGATTATAGAGGGATGGAATATATTAAAATCCCCATCGCGGGGATAAGGGCGTGAATAGAGATATCACTTCCCCGATCCCAAACCGCTTTATAACACAAAATAAAAACTAATGATGTCAATACAAGTTTTATTTTAATCTTTACTAAATCAAATTTTCAATTAATCACTTCTTATCAATCATATCACTCATTTTATTAACCAAAATATTAAAATACCCTCTAATTTAAATTATTATTTTTTATTTCATTTATATATATCAATACCATTTAAGTCTTTATACCAAAATTAATCATTACATCCTCAAAATCATCGTCCATCATTCATTTTTTTCTCTCTCTTAATTTTTTAAAAAACCCATAACCGAACAAAGCCATATTTGTTTTTCGGTTGATGACACAATCAATAAGTTCAGACAGCCTATAATAATTTTAAACACATTTTAGATATTTTATGGTTATTCCGGTCTTCGAGTTAATCTTAATGAATCAAATATATTTTTTTTTATATTCTGTTTCGAATGGAAATATGAAAATATTGGCAAATGTGTTGGGGTTCAAAATGGGTGGTCTTCTATCAATATATCTTGATATGTTATTGGGTACTAAATTACGATCTAAGGTCTCTTAAGACCCGATTATCACTCAAATGGAATGTAAATTATCTAGATGGAAAAATGTAAAATAATCTCAAAAGGGGGTCAGCTAATCATTATTAAGAGTTTGTTGTCATCTTTGTCCACATATATGATATCTTTATTCATTCTCTTTAAGAGTGTGGCGGTGAAAATAAAGAGAATAAAGTGTAAATATCTAAAAGGATTTTCTAACTCATCGTTTTGTCATCTAATTAATTGGGTTAATGTTAATGTTGTAAAGATCAAGAAGATCTAGATATTCGAAATTTTATTTATTTTAATAAGACTCTTATATCAAAATGGTGTAGTAGATTTACAACGGAGTCGAATAGTCATTAGGCATTGATAATCAGATGTAAATATTGTCATAATTGGTCTTGTTGGTTCACCAAAATGTTTAATTATCCAGCAAGGTGTAGCATTTTGAGGAAAATTTATTCTATGAAGAAAATTTTTCGTGAACAGTTTAGATTCATTGTGGAGGATAATTCTTCAATTAGTTTTTGGAACAACATTTAGTGTAGTGTCAAAAGTCTAGCTACGGCGTATAATGAGTTTGCTTCAATTGTTATATGTAGAAACGACACAGTTAATGACATGATTGATCTTCGGTCTAATGGTTTCACTGGCCAAATTAAATATACAAGAAAATTAAACATTTTGGAGACTTCGTCCCATAGTTTTATTTTTGGTAAGACGCAAACAAGTGACCCCATCTGAACAAAATGTTATGTATTGGCAATATATGGATAGTTTTTAATATGAGCATTGCTGCAAGTTGTTCGCTAACATGATTCCATATAATTTTTGTTAAGAAAACTTTGGAGTCAAAGATTTTATCCAAAATCTCGTTCTTTGGATGAAACATTATTCATGTTGGAATTTTTACGGATGATTTGTGCATTAAATATATATAGCCAAATTATGAAGTAAAAATGTAAAAAAATATAATAAAACATAATAATATTACATTAAATTATAAAATAAGAGAGAATATATATAATATTTATTTATTTTCTTATATAATTTTGAGTTTAAAATTTGGATTGATTTTTCAAAACTTACAATTTTATAAAATTAATTAGTTTTGTTTTATTTAAAATTTTAAATAAGTAAACTCTTATAATTTTAAATTTTATCGATTTTAAAAATTTATTAATTTATAAATATTTTTAATTTTATTAATTTATATTATTTTATATTAAAAAAGCTAATTTATATTTATAAATTAAAAAATGTTGTTATTTATTTAAATTAATTAATTAATATAATTACTTTATAAATATAATTTATTTTATAATGTTATTTACTTCTAATTATTTTTTAATTAATATATATTTAAATATATAAATTTTAAGATTGATTATATATAAAATATTTAATTATATATAAAAATAAAATAATAATATATAACTAATCATTTTTAAATTAAACTCATTTATAAAATTTTAATCAAACTCTAAATATTGACTTCATTGAGGAGGAGGAGGAGGAGGAGGAGGAGGAGGAGGAGGAGGAGGAGGAGGAGGAGGAGGAGGAGGAGGAGGAGGAGGAGGAGGAGGAGGAGGAGGAGGAGGAGGAGGAGGTTACAGCCATTAATTATCCCGAACTTAAATCTAACAGAGATTTTAATTTTATTTCTCATTCAGATTATAACTCTACCTTATTCAGGCCAAAATCAATGATAAGACAACATATGCAATTGTATAGGCCCGCTTAAATTTTTAAGGCTTACATTTCTCAAAATTTTCATAAATTTTGGTATTACTATTTATTTAATAAATTTATATTATAAATCAATTAATATTTTTTCTCAATTATATTATAAATTTTTTATATATTATGAATTTTTTATTTAGTATTAATTATATATTTAATTTAGGTATATATTTTAATTTTATTAAAATTATAATTAATATCATTTGTTAATTATGAACTACAAATTATTTTTTATTTGGTGGAGTCTCTAATTAAGGACCAACCAATTAAAAAAAATACTCAGAAGTATCAGTTTTTTATTTTTTTGGTACCATTTATAATATCTAATGTTATAATATATAAATAATGAAGGAACATTTATATTTATATATATATATATATATATATATATATATATATAAAGTCAAAATTATGGAGGTAAAAATGTGGAAAAAAATCAATATTACATTAAATTATAAAATAAGAATATATATATAAATAATATTTATTTATTTATTTTCTTATGTATTTTGAGATTAAAATTTGGATTAATTTTTCAAAACTTACAATTTTATAAAACCAATTAGTTTGATTTTATTTAAAATTTTAAATAAGTAAACTCTTATAATTTTATATTCTATTTTAAGAATTTATTAATTTATAAATATTTTTAATTTTATTATTTTATATTATTTTACATTAAAAAAACTAGTTTATATTTATAAATTAAATAATGTTTTTATTTATTGAAATAAATTAATTAATATAATTAGTTTATAAGTAGAATTTATTTTATAATGTTATTTACTTCTTATTATTTTTTAATTAATATATATTTAAATATATATAAATTTTAAGATTGATTATGTATAAAATATTTAATTATATATAAAAATAATAATATATAACTAATAAATTTTAAATTTTTATTCAAATTCTAAATATTGACTTCATTGGAGGAGGAAGAAGAAGAGAAGAAAGAAGAAGAGGAAGATTACAGCCATTAATTATCCCAAACTTAAATCTAACAGAGATTTTAATTTTATTTCTAATTTAGATTATAACTCTACCTTATTCAGGCCTAAATCAATGATAAGACAACCTATGCAATTGCATAGGCCCACTTTTTAAAGCCTACATTTTTCAAATTTTTCATAAATTTTGGTATTACTATTTATTTAATAAATTTATATTATAAATCAATTAATATTTTTTCTCAATTATATTATAATTTTTTTTATATATTATGAATTTTTTATTTAGTATTAATTATATATTTAAATTAAGTATATATTTTAATTTTATTAAAATCATGATTAATATCATTTGTTAATTATGGAGTACAAATTAATATTTTATTGGGTGGAGTCTCTAATTAAGGACCAACTAATTAAAAAAATACTCAGAAGTATCAATTTATTATTTTTTTGGGTACCATTTATAATATCTAATGTTATAATATATAAATAATGAAAGAACATTTATGAAAGGAGTAAAAATTATATATATATAAAGTCAAAATTATGGAGTAAAAATGTGGAAAAAAAAAACAATATTAAATTATAAAATAAGAATATATATATACATAATATTTATTTATTTATTTTCTTATGTATTTTGAGTTTAAAATTTGGATTAATTTTTCAAAACTTATTATTTTATAAAATTAATTTGTTTGATTTTATTTAAAATTTTAAATAAATAAACTTTATAATTTTATATTTTATCATAATAAGATTTTAAGAATTTATTAATTTATAAATATTTTTAATTTTATTATTTTATATTATTTTACATTAAAAAAACTAATTTATATTTATAAAGTAAAAAATGTTTTTATTTATTTAAATAAATAAATTAATATAATTACTTTATAAGTAGAATTTATTTTATAACGTTATTTACTTCTTATTATTTTTTAATTAATATATATTGAAATATATAAATTTTAAGATTGATTATGTATAAAATATTTAATTATATATAAAAATAATAATATATAAATAATAATTTTTTAATTAAATTCATTAACAATTTTATTTAAACTTTAAATATTGACTTTAGAGGAGGAGGAGGAGGAAACTTACAGCCATTAATTATTCCGAACATAACTCCAATTGAGATTTTAATTTTATTTCTCATTCAGATTATAACTCTACCTTATTCAGACCCAAATCAATGATAAGACAACTTATGCAATTGTATAGGCCCATTTTTATTCAAGCCCAAATCAATAATAAGACAATCTATACAATTGTATAGGCCCACTTTTTAAAGCCTACATTTCTTAAATTTTTCATAAATTTTGGTATTACAATTTATTTAATAAATTTATATTATAAATCAATTAATACTTTTTCTCAATTATATTATAAATTTTTTATATATTATGAATTTTTTTATTTAGTATTAATTATATATTTAATTTAAGTATATATTTTAATTTTATACAAATCATGATTAATATCATTTGTTAATTTTGGAATACAAATTATTTTTTATTGGATAGAGTCTCTAATTAAAGACCAACTAATTAAAAAAATACTCAGAAGTATCAATTTATTATTTTTTGGGGTACCATTTATAATATCTAATGCTATAATATATAAATAATGAAAGGAAAAGGAGTAAAAAATAAATAAATATATATATATATATATATATATATATAAAAAGTCAAAATTATGGTGTAAAAATGTGGAAAAAAACAATATTAAATTATAAAATAAGAATATATATATATACATAATATTTATTTATTTATTTATTTTCTTATGTATTTTGAGTTTAAAATTTGGATTAATTTTTCAAAACTTATTATTTTTATATAATTAATTTGTTTAATTTTATTTAAAATTTTAAACAAGTAAACTCTTGTAATTTTATATTTTATCATAATAAGATTTTAAGAATTTATTAATTTATAAATATTTTTAATTTTATTATTTTATATTATTTTACATTAAAAAAACAAATTTATATTTATAAATTAAAAAATGCTTTTATTTATTTTAAAAAATAAATTAATATAATTACTTTATAAGTAGAATTTATTTTATAATGTTATTTACTTCTTATTATTTTTTAATTAATATATATTGAAGTATATAAATTTTAAGATTGATTATGTATAAAATATTTAATTATATATAAAAATAATAATATATAACTTATAATTTTTTAATTAAATTTATTAACAATTTTATTTAAATTCTAAATATTGACCTTATAAGAGAAGGAGAAATGTTACTGCCATTAATTATTCTGAACTTAAATCCAATAGAGATTTTAATTTTATTTCTCTCATACCCAAATCAATGATAAGACAACCTATGCAATTGTATAGGTCCACTTTTATTCAGGCCCAAATCAATGATAAGACAATCTATGCGTATAGGCCCACTTTTTAAAGCCTACATTTCTTAAATTTTTCATAAATTTTGGTATTATTATTTATTTAATAAATTTATATTATAAATCAATTAATACTTTTTCTCAATTATATTATTAATTTTTTATATATTGTGAATTTTTTATTTAGTATTAATTATATATTTAATTTAAGTATATATCTTAATTTTATTAAAATCATGATTAATATTATTTGTTAATCTATGGACTACAAATTATTTTTTTATTGGGTGGAGTCTCTAATACCAACCAATTAATAAAAATACTCAGAAGTATCAATTTTTTATTATTTTGGGTACCCGTTATAATATCTAATATTATAATATATAAACAATGAAGGAATATTATATATAAAGTCAAAATTATGGAGTAAATATGTTGAAAAAAAAACAATATTAAATTATAAAATAAGAATATATATATATATACATAATATTTATTTATTTATTTTCTTATGTATTTTGAGTTTTAAATTTGGATTGATTTTTCAAAACTTACAATTTTATAAAATTAATTAGTTTGATTTTATTTAAAATTTTAAATAAGTAAACTTTTATAATTTTATATTTTATCGTAATAAAATTTTAAGAATTTATTAATTTATAAATATTTTTAATTTAATTATTTTATATTATTTTACATTAAAAAAAACTAATTTATATTTGTAAATTAAAAAATATTGTTATTTATTTAAATAAAAAAATCAATATAATTATTTTATAAATATAATTTATTTTATAATCTTATTTACTTCTTATTATTTTTTTATTATTTTTTAATTAATATATATTTAAATATATAAATTTTAAGATTGATTATGTATAAAATATTTAATTATATGTAAAAATAATAATATATAACTAATCATTTTTAAATTAAACTCATTTACAATTTAAATCAAACTCTAAATATTGACTTCATTGAGGAGGAGGAGGAGGAGGAGGAGGAGGAGGAGGAGGAGGAGGAGGAGGAGGAGGAGGAGGAGGAGGAGGAGGAGGCCATTAATTATCTCGAACTTAAATCTAACAGATATTTTAATTTTATTTCTTATTCAGATTATAACTCTACCTTATTCAGGCCCAAATCAATGATAAGACAACCTATGCAATTATATAGGCCCGCTTAAATTTTTAAGACTTACATTTCTCAAATTTTTCATAAATTTTGGTATTACTATTTATTTAATAAATTTATATTATAAATCAATTAATATTTTTTCTCAATTATATTATAAATTTTTATATATTATGAATTTTTTATTTAGTATTAATTATATATTTAATTTAGGTATATATTTTAATTTTATTAAAATCATAATTAATATCATTTGTTAATCATGAACTACAAATTATTTTTCTATTGGGTGGAGTCTCTAATTAAGGAAGGACCAACCAAAGGACCAACCAATTAAAAAAAATACTCAGAAGTATCAATTTTTTATTTTTTTGGTACAATTTATGATATCTAATGTTATAATATATAAATAATGAAGGAACATTTATGAAAGAGTAACAAAAAAAATATATATATATATATATATATATATATATATATATATATAATCAAAATTATGGAGGTAAAAATGTGGAAAAAAATTAATATTATATTAAATTATAAAATAAGAGTGTATATATACATAATATTTATTTATTTATTTATTTTTTATGTATTTTGAGATTAAAATTTGAATTAATTTTTCAAAACTTACAATTTTATAAAACTAATTAGTTTGATTTTATTTAAAATTTTAAATAAGTAAACTCTTATAATTTTATATTTTATCATAATAAGATTTTAAGAATTTATTAATTTATAAATATTTTTAATTTTATTATTTTATATTATTTTACATTAAAAAAACTAATTTATATTTATAAATTAAATAATGTTTTTATTTATTTAAATAAATAAATTAATATAATTAGTTTATAAGTAGAATTTATTTTATAATGTTATTTACTTCTTATTATTTTTTAATTAATATATATTTAAATATATATAAATTTTAAGATTGATTATGTATAAAATATTTAATTATATATAAAAATAATAATATATAACTAATAATTTTTAAATTTTTATTCAAACTCTAAATATTGACTTAATTGGAGGAGGAGGAAGAGGAAGAGGAGGAGGAGGAAGAGGAGGAGGATGAGAAGGAGGAAGGTTACAGCCATTAATTATCCCGAACTTAAATCTAACAGAGATTTTAATTTTATTTCTGATTTAGATTATAACTCTACCTTATTCAGACTCAAATCAATGATAAGATAACCTATGCAATTGATAAGATAACCTATGCAATTGTATAGGCCCACTTTTTAAAGCCTACATTTCTCAAAATTTTCATAAATTTTGGTATTACTATTTATTTAATAAATTTATATTATAAATCAATTAATACTTTTTCTCAATTATATTATAATTTTCTTTATATATTATGAATTTTTTATTTAGTATTAATTATATATTTAAATTAAGTATATATTTTAATTTTTTTAAAATCATGATTAATATCATTTGTTAATTATGGAGTACAAATTAATATTTTATTGGGTGGAGTCTCTAATTAAGAACCAACTAATTAAAAGAAAAGGAGTGATAGATTGAGGGAATTTGGTAAGGGATTGACTTGGCATCACCTTCAGTTGGAAAATGTAAAAGTGGGAGGAAAGAGAAAAAAGAAAGAAATATTATTTGATTTTTTCAGCGAAATAAGATTATGCTAAGTCATTCCCTCACCAAATTCCATTACCAAATTCCAGCACCTAATCATTTCTCTTAAAAAAATACTCATACCAAATTCTCTCACCTAATCATTTTCTTAAAAAAATACTCAGAAGTATCAATTTATTATTTTTTTGGGTACCATTTATAATATCTAATATTATAATATATAAATAATGAAAGAACATTTATGAAAGGAGTAAAAAATATATATATATAAAGTCAAAATTATGGAGTAAAAATGTGAAAAAAAAAACAATATTAAATTATAAAATAAGAATATATATATATACATAATATTTATTTATTTATTTTCTTATGTATTTTGAGTTTAAAATTTGGATTAATTTTTCAAAACTTATTATTTTATTAAATTAATTTGTTTTATTTTATTTAAAATTTTAAATAAATAAATTTTATAATTTTATATTTTATCATAATAAGATTTTAAGAATTTATTAATTTATAAATATTTTTAATTTTATTATTTTATATTATTTTATATTATTTTACATTAAAAAAACTAATTTATATTTATAAATAAAAAAATGTTTTTATTTATTTAAATAAATAAATTAATATAATTACTTTATAAGGAGAATTTATTTTGTAATGTTATTTACTTCTTATTATTTTTTAATTAATATATATTGAAATATATAAATTTTAAGATTGATTATGTATAAAATATTTAATTATATATAAAAATAATAATATATAATTAATAATTTTTTAATTAAATTTATTAACAATTTTATTTTAACTTTAAATATTGACTTTAGAGGAGGAGGAGTACAGCCATTAATTATTCCAAACTTAACTCCAATTGAGATTTAAATTTTATTTCTTATTCAGATTATAACTCTACTTTATTCAGACCCAAATCAATGATAAGACAACTTATGCAAATAAGACAATCTATACAATTGTATAGGCCCACTTTTTAAAGCCTACATTTCTTAAATTTTTCATAAATTTTGGTATTATTATTTATGTAATAAATTTATATTATAAATTAATTAATACTTTTTCTCAATTATATTATAAATTTTTTATATATTATGAATTTTTTTATATTGTATTAATTATATATTTAATTTAAGTATATATTTTAATTTTATTAAAATCATGATTAATATCATTTGTTAATTTTGGAATACAAATTATTTTTTTATTAGATGGAGTCTCTAATTAAAGACCAACTAATTAAAAAAAATACTCAGAAGTATCAATTTATTATTTTTTTTAGGTACCATTTGTAATATTTAATGTTATAATATATAAATAATGAAAGAACATTTATGAAAGGAGTAAAAATATATATATATATATATATATATATATATATATATATATATATATATATAAAAAAAGTCAAAATTATGGAGTAAAAATGTGGAAAAAAACAATATTAAATTAGGAAATACGAATATATATATACATAATATATATTTATTTATTTATTTATTTTCTTATGTATTTTGAGTTTAAAATTTGGATTAATTTTTCAAAACTTATTATTTTTATATAATTAATTTGTTTAATTTTATTTAAAATTTTAAACAAGTAAACTCTTATAATTTTATATTTAATCATAATAAGATTTTAAGAATTTATTAATTTATAAATATTTTTAATTTTATTATTTTATATTATTTTACATTAAAAAAACAAATTTATATTTATAAATTAAAAAATGTTTTTATTTATTTAAAAAAATAAATTAATATAATTACTTTATAAGTAGAATTTATTTTATAATGTTATTTACTTCTTATTATTTTTTAATTAATATATATTGAAGTATATAAATTTTAAGATTGATTATGTATAAAATATTTAATTATATATAAAAATAATAATATATAACTTATAATTTTTTAATTAAATTCATTAACAATTTTATTTAAATTCTAAATATTGACTTTATAAGAGGAGGAGGAGAAATGTTACGGCCATTAATTATTCCGAACTTAAATCCAATAGAGATTTTAATTTTATTTCTCTCATACCCAAATCAATGAAAAGACAATCTATGCAATTGTATAGACCCACTTTTATTCAGGCCCAAATCAACGATAAGACAATCTATACAATTGTATATGCCCACTTTTTAAAGCCTACATTTCTTAAATTTCTCATAAATTTTGGTATTACTATTTATTTAATAAATTTATATTATAAATCAATTAATACTTTTTCTCAATTATATTATAATTTTTTTATATATTATGAATTTTTTATTTAGTATTAATTATATATTTAATTTAAGTATATATCTTAATTTTATTAAAATCATGATTAATATTATTTGTTAATCAATGGACTACAAATTATTTTTTTTATTGGTTGAAGTCTCTAATGACCAACCAATTAAAAAAAATACTTAGAAGTATCAATTTTTTATTATTTTGGGTACCGTTATAATATCTAATATTATAATATATAAACAATAAAGGAATATTATATATATAAAGTCAAAATTATGGAGTAAATATGTTGAAAAAAAACAATATTAAATTATAAAATAAGAATATATATATATATATACATAATATTTATTTATTTATTTTCTTATGTATTTTGAGTTTTAAATTTGGATTGATTTTTCAAAACTTACAATTTTATAAAATTAATTAGTTTGATTTTATTTAAAATTTTAAATAAGTAAACTTTTATAATTTTATATTTTATCGTAATAAAATTTTAAGAATTTATTAATTTATAAATATTTTTAATTTTATTATTTTATATTATTTTATATTAAAAAAAACTAATTTATATTTATAAATTATAAAATGTTATTATTTATTTAAATAAAAAAAATCAATATAATTACTTTATAAATATAATTTATTTTATAATATTATTTACTTCTTATTATTATTTTTATTATTTTTTAATTAATATATATTTAAATATATAAATTTTAAGATTGATTATGTATAAAATATTTAATTATATATAAAAATAATAATATATAATTAATAATTTTTAAATTAAACTCATTAACAATTTTATTCAAACTCTAAATATTAACTTTAGAGAAGGAATAGGAGGAGGAAAAGGTTACAGCCATTAATTATTTTTCATCCGATTATAACTCTAACTTATCCCAAATCAAATCAATGGTTAGACAACTTATACAATTGTATAGACCCACTTTTTAATCAAATCAATAGTTAAACAACTTATGCAATTGTATAGGCCCACTTTTTCAGGCTTATATTTTTCAAAATTTCCATAAATTTTGGTATTACTATTTATTTAATAAATTTATATTATAAATCAATTAATACTTTTCTTAATTATATTATAAGTTTTTTATATATTATGAATTTTTTATTTAGTATTAATTATATATTTAATTTAGGTATATATTTTAATTTTATTAAAATCATGATTAATATCATTTGTTAATCTATGGACTACAAATTATTTTTTTATTGGGTGGAGTCTCTAATTAAGGACCAACCAATTATAAAAAATACTTAGAAGTATCAATTTTTTTATTTTTTGGGTACACGTTATAATATCTAATGTTATAATATATAAATAATGAAGGAATATTTATCAAAAGAGTAACAAATATATAAATAAAGTCAAAATTATGGAGTAAAAATGTGGAAAAAAAACAATATTACATTAAATTATAAAATAAGAATATATATATATATATATATAATATTTATTTATTTATTTTCTTATGTAATTTTGAGTTTAAAATTTGGATCGGTTTTTTAAAACTTACAATTTTATTAAATTAATTAGTTTGATTTTATTTAAAATTTTAAATAAGTAAACTCTTATAATTTTAAATTTTAAGAATTTAGTAATTTATAAATATTTTTAATTTTATTATTTTATATTATTTTACATTAAAAAAACTAATTTATATTTATAAATTAAAAATGTTGTTATTTATTTAAATAAATAAATAAATATAATTACTTCATAAATATAATTTATTTTATAATGTTATTTACTTTTTATTATTTTTTAATTAATATATATTTAAATATATAAATTTTAAGATTGATTATGTATAAAATATTTAATTATATATAAAAATAATAATATATAACTACTAATTTTTAAATTAAACTTATTAATTTTACTCAAACTCTAAATATTGACTTTATTGAGGAAGAGAAATGTTACATCCATTAATTATCTCGAACTTAAATCTAAAGATTTTAATTTTATTTCACTCCAATTATGAACGTAACTTATTCGTGCTCAAGTCAATGGTAAAACAACCTATATACAATTGTATAAGCTCACTTTTTAAGGCCTACATTTCTCAAATTTTTTATAAATTTTGGTATTACTATTTATTTTATAAATTTATATTATAAATCAATTAATACTTTTTCTCAATTATATTATAAATTTTTTTGTTTAGTATTAATTATATATTTAATTTAGGTATATATTTTAATTTTATTAAAATATCATTTGTTAATCTATGAACTACAAATAATTTTTTTTATTGAGTGGGGGTCACTAATTAAGGACCAATCAATTAAAAAAATTACTCAGAAGTATCAATTTTTTATTTATTGGGTAAATAATGATGGAACATTTATGAAAGGAGTAACAAATATATATATATAAAGTCAAAATTATTGAGTAAAAATGTGGAAAAAAAAACAATATTACATTAAATTATAAAATAAGAATATATATATATATATATATTTATATTTATATTTATTTATTTTTCGATAAAGTTTTGATTTTAAAATATCTTGTTAACTCTTCAAATCTTATCATTTTAAGATAAGATTAATTAGTTTAATTTTATTTAAAATTTTAAATAGGTGAGCTCTTTAAATTTTAAATTTATCATAATAAGATTTGACAAATTTATTAGTTCATAAATAATTTCAATTTTATTATTTATACTATTTTATATTAAAAAACTAACTTATATTTATAAATTAAAAATTGTTGTTATTTATTCAAATAAATAAATTAATATAAATAATTTATAAATATAAATTTTTATAATGTTATTTACTTATTATTATTTTTTAGGTATAAAATATTTATTTATATATAAAAATAATAATAATATATAACTAATAATTTTCAAATTAATTAATAATTTTTAAATTAATGAACAATTTTACTTAAACTCTGCATATCCTATCATATTTACCACTTTGATTTTGAGAATCATTAATTATCCGAACTTAAACCCACTTGATGTTTTAATTTTATTTCCCATTCTTAATTATAACTCTATCTTATTAAGACGGCCCAACAACAAGTAGTAAGACAATTTATGCAATTATATATGTCCCACTTTTTAGAGCCCAAATTTTCAAATTTCTCATCAATTTAATATTATTAGTTATTAAATAAATTTATATTATAACACAATTAATATTTTTTCTCAATTATATTAATATTTTTTTTATATATTAAGAATTTTTTATATAGTATATAATATAATTACATATTTAATTTATGTATATATTTTAATTTTATTAAAATTATGATTAATATCATTTATTAACTCTAGACTACAATTTTTTTTATTAGGTGGGTCCTTATTTTTAAGAACCAACTTGTTAAAAAAATACTCACAAGTATCCAAATTTTGAGTACACATTCTAATAATCTCTAATGTATAATATATAAATAATGAAGGAACATTTATGAAAGAGTAACAAACATAACTTGTTGAAAGCTTTCACAATTGGAATGCACAAAACATAATATTGTGGTTCATAACACAATTGAAATTTCACTTTTTATTTTATTTGTAATACATTTGTGTGTGACCAATAGAGGAATGATAGGAGAAGTAAAGGGGCAGCCGTAACCTATGAATCCTACTTGACCTACCACATTTGCAGTAAAGAGAAAAAAAAAAACTTTCCGAATGTCCAACTTATAATTTCGATCAAACGCGCCTTAAATGAAAACAACAATGCAAAGGTATCCTAAGCTCGAAATTCGAAAGCAGACCAAAAACTCTGCTAATTGTGTTTTGAATGCATGTGATTTTATTTTATTGAATTAATTTTTTGTCAAAAGAAAACATATATATGCTCCTTAGTGTGTCAGACTACTGTTCTGGACTTCTTCCATTACACTGATGCTGCTAGCTGCCTTTCAGTTTCTGAGCCTGCCATTATATTATAATAATAATAATAATAAATATTATTATTATAATAATAATAATATAATATTATGCTCTCGTCTTTTCATTCAGAAAGTCTGCCAGCCATCGGGTGGGTGGGCTTGACCTGGTTAGCTGTTCTCAACCTCTGCATGCACTTACTGCGTGCTCAAACATCAAATTAGCCCCTCAACTTTTCAACTTGTAAATCACAAGAAACTAGGGTTTAAAAACAATGTAGTAAAAAAGTGATTTCTGACTTCATTTCAGTACAACCCTTAACCCTAACTCTGATTTATGAATAGATTTTTGTGAAATCTATATTATATCAATCATGCCATAATAACTTGTTATAATAATTTAATAACACGGTTGATGGATGAAAGTTGGTTTGCTTTAATTTGGATGGTGACAAGATGAACATTAATTGTATATTGGTAAAGGTGCTTATAATTAATTATGAGAGAAAAGAAGGTTGAAGATTGAGCTAGAAGTAGAGGAAATTATTAATTTATTAATAGGGAGAGGAGGTGGCGGCCATGCATGAAGTTGAACATTAATAATTATTATAATAGTATGGGGAATGGGGATGGTGTTATTATAATTGAATATTTGCTTGCTAGCTAAGCAGGCAGAGATTGAAAGAGAAAGGGTATCTAATAAAGCTAGATAGTGGTGATGGTGGTGGTGACTGGTCTCTGATCAAGCACAATGCATGCAGCCAACTAAACCAGACACCAGCCTGCCTCTGAGACAGCCAGGCCAGCCAGGCAAGCCAGCCAACCAACCAACCAGAGCCATGCAGGGGTGCATGCATGCACCATGATTCCATGTATTAACCTATCCGACCGACCAAGACCACGGGCCATCTCCATCAATACAGCCATTCATCATAATTATCTCTTTCTCTCGCTCTCACACCCATCAATTGCATTAACTTTATTAATTATTAAATATCTACGTCTTATTCTTATGATACATATTAACAATCAATTACCTAAATAATTAATAACTTATATAGAGGGTGTAGTCTATTCATGATCATGAGGTGCATGCATTTTGTTCAAGTTGACTCTTATATATATCCATCAATTTAGTTCTTGTTGAATTAATTAATTGGAATATAACATTGAACAACCAAGTTTTGCCAAAATTTTATCAAATGTCTCAATTTTGATTTCCAATAACAATTTGAACAAAGGCCAAAAGTCATGTCTAGCTATCTTGGGTAGTGTTCCATAGAAAATAAACATTAATTTAAAAATACTAGGTTTTGCCTAAAACATTAATCAATGCTTTTTTTTTTTCTTTTGCCTAAGAAAAACAAATAAGAATAGTCTGTTCATTTTATACTGAGCAGCGTGACTAGCATAATCCACCGTTTTCGTGGTACGTATAGTGAACCTTTTTAAAGAGCTCAAATTGATATAGGTCTTTACTCAACTAGCACGGTACATACTCCTAGGGATTGCAAATTGCATAGAGTGACGTATATGGACTTAGTTGCTCATTGATGTCACTTTTGTACATTTGATTCATTCCCTTAATTGTCAAATGAGACTGATTTATATATCAATTGTATGATACAAATATATAAAAATATGAAGCTTCACATTGTCACCAAATACATCTAAAACTTAACTAGATTAACTATTTGAGTGCAACAATAAAAACAACATAAAATCTAACATTAAAGAGTTCGAAAATCTAACATTAAAGAGTTCGGAGATCCTTAAAAAAATCAACGAGTTCAACGACTGTCTCCACCGGTTTTTCAGAAGAGATCTCTCATATATCGTCATAATCATAGCGTTGTGGACCGCGATCACTAAACGTTATATGATTTTTCGAACCAAATAGTCCACCAGAAAATAATCGGGGTAGGGACTCATCGATTTAATCCGATCGAGCCCACAATTTCTATCAAAACATCCCAACAAACGACGATTAACTCATGCATCACTCACTCAATGTTAATCATGTTCTAAAGTAGACTCCAATTGCAACCACTGATCATTTGCAATGCAAAAACAAGTGAGGTGATGACTTCACTTTTCGAAACACATTCTTCAACGACTAACTATAATGTACCATTTTTCATCCGTCAAAATCCCACCATACATTACATTCTATCCAAAAAAATGAGATTATTGAAGAGAATTTATAATCTCACAACTTCTTTCATAGAGAAAGTCATATGGTCAATCTCCACAAATAATGTGTAATAATCAACCTTAAAAGATCAATATCTTGCTAACATAAGATATTATACGAAGAAGGAATCATCACATTACGTCCCACTAAAAGCAACATCCTTTCATGTAAGGTCACATCTTTATCATTAAGTCTTCTCATACATCTGATTCTACTCGCGAAACTATTCGAACATTGATCGAACATGTTCTTGATCAAAACATTTCTCTATATCGCAGATGAAGCGAGAATTATGAATGACAATGTATTCTAACACTGCATCAAATATCGTTCCAGAAACTGATCGATTAACCGTCGTCGCCAAAAAAAAAAACTTACAAATAAACATATATACAAATACTTCTCTTAAAAACAATTGATGATTTTTTTTTTAGAGAACCACATATATGACATATGCATATGAAAAAGGACAATTATGTGATGATACAAAATATATAAATTTACTATGAGTTATTTAAAATTAAAAATCAATTGTGAATAGAATAATCCATCAATAAACAGTCATAATATAGAAGAGAACTATATAATATATATTATAAAAAGAGTTAAATGTAGCAAAATATAACATAACAGTTATTCTGATTTGGATGATAAATGAGCATGGAATGGGCTAATAATGGAGCCATTATTATTTTTTATTATTTGTTATGTCACATCTCAATTTATTTGTATAATTATTCTTTCAGTTAGGTTTAGGCCATGGCCCCGACTCAGGCATGGCCCCAGCCTGAAATTAAATAGTACTCATCCTTGGACATACTACCACTATATATTTTTTTCAAACATAGTTTGTAGGGTACCCTAACATTATGGGATAGGATTGGAGTCAACTTATGACACTATTTCATAATCAATTATTTATTTCCATTAGGAACATCATCAATTATAATACTAAGTTTTTATAATGTTTTTAAGTATTAAATTATTATCCAATTAATCTACATTCTAATGATAGAATTATTTTTAAAAATAAAAAACTCAAATCAATCGTCACATGGCCTTGTTTGATAAGGGGTTATTTCGATTTATAACAACTTCTCATATAATCAATAAATAACGTTGATCAATCAAGCAAGTAAATTAATTTTTTACCTAAAAAATTGTATTTTAAATTTTAATCTTTAAACATTATTTCATAAATCTATGTTTATTATTTCATACAATCTGATTATTTCAAAAAAATAAAATTCAATTGTCAAATTCGGCATCTTAGTGAGTCAATGGAGACTAACCTCTTATTTCAAATCTCATAATTTGACCTACTTTTGGTTAAAATTATAAAAAAAACGAGTTTTTGTCTTAACAATTTTTAATTTATTATCATGACATTTATAAATAAATAAATTTATTAATATAAATATCGAGTGTAATGAGGAGTTTTGACTATCGAATTTTAGAAAACCCGTAGTCAAAATCTTAAATTCACTGAAATTCGATCGTTAAACTAGTGACATTGATATTTTATATATTTATAAATGTCACGTACATAATAAACTAACGACAATTGAAACTGTTAAACCAAAATCTCGTTGTATATAACTTTAATAATAAAATGTTCGAAATCACAAACCTAAATTTGATAATTCGGTCAAATATCAAATACTAAGTATATTTTGATTAATTAAGCCAAATATTATTATTATTTTCACTAAATAAGGTATATTTTCAAAGGAAAAAAATTATTTCGAAAACTAAAAAAAAAAAACTTTTTTCATAAAAAAATATAAAATCAAACAAGCCAATACAGATTCTAAAATGTGAATAGATTTTACGGTTTTGGTGTTATTTAAAGCAGGCCCAGTAAATTAAGTTTGATGGGGCCTGGGCCCGTTTGAAGGTGAAAGCCCATTACCCGTGCGAGTTCAGTTCAGTTCAGTTCAGTTCCCATTATCCAATTCACGGATCTGATTGCTCATCCTCTCTAATCATTTCATTTGGTTTTTAATTGTCTTACTTTACTTGTTTGATGTAGTTTTATTTATTTATTTATTTTATTATCAATTTTGGAAGAAAATCTTATTTTACACATAAAAATGAATTACTTGAGGTTAAATAACTAAAATATAATTTTATATTAATATTTAAATTTCATATAAATAAATGAGTAATTTTATATTTTAATTGATGATAAAAATAATATATATATATATTTAAATTAAATTTAAACAACCCTTCATCAAACAAGCCCTTAAAAGAACTGATTTATGGCTCTACTTAGTTCAATCGATTTGCCAATAGAACTGACCTGACCTGGCCCTTTTTTAAGTTAGTGGTCCAAATGATATATCACTGTCAATTTATTGTTGAAAATGTCACATATAGAATCTCAATTAATTAAATCATAATAATTCTAGTTTATTACAAACTGTTTCACTAAACTAGATAGGAATCAAACTTTTTGGGATATATTACTCAAATATAGGCAAATTTAGACAATTTATTCCTTTCCATCTCTCTTACTTTTCCTACTTAAATTTAAATCCTCCACTTAAATTAATCATAATCTAAACTTTTAGATGATTTGATAAAAAAAATTTTTTTTATTTTTTTTTAAATGATTACAAATTAAATAATAATAGTGTCAACCTAACATAAAAAATATAATGATCAAAATTAAAAATTATATATATATATATATATATATATATAATTGAAATATAACACTTATTGAAACAAATTAACATGTTTTTCAGATCTAACATCAAACATTGTCATGGTAATAACATTATGAATGAATCTCACGATCTACTTTAATTATTAAATAGTTCAAACCAAATACATTTTATAAATATCATTTTATAGCCACCTCAATCCATTCCTCTCAATTACCATCAATAATCTAATGTTCGGTCAAATTTCATAAAAAAACAAGTCCAAATACTTTGCACATCATGACAATATAAAAAATGAAAAGTCGACTTCAACTCTTTATAACACACGTTCAACTTTTGTAACCCCTAAATTTATTGTCCCGAAAAAGCTTGAGATTCGAGAAATTTTAATATCGTTTTGTGTTAATAATCTTTTTAATAAAATACTATTTTAAAAGATTTATATAAATATATTTTGACATTTTAAAATTAATTACGACAATAATTAATTTTGTGATCAAATTTGAACCATTTTTTAGATTTAAAATAATCCAGTTATAATTTGATTAAATAAATCTAGATCTAATTTGATTAAAATAATTAAATTTAAAGATTATTTATTTGATAAAAGAGTTATCAATAAATTTTTACTTCAAAATAAATAAAAATGTTTATATACGTATATAAATGTATATTTGACAAGAGATTCTTTTAAGTTCGGTGTTCAGTGATACTCGAAAAATGACTTTCGCACTAAGTTCGGTGTTAAAAAATGGTCTCTATTTTATAAAATATTGACTTTTAAAAAATTGGTTTTATTACGTTTTATTTAACTAATTATTTTTCAAGTCCTTAACATGCACAATTTTTTCTTGCATTTAAAATTCTAGAATAATATTTAAATATTGATACTTTCGATTAATGTAGGTGATTGTTGATAAAAGTACCTGAAAAATATCAATTTAAGACATTAGAATTTAAAATAAATTCTAAACGGGCTTTAATCAAAATATTTTGAAGTTGTTTTTTATTTTATTCAAATTTTTAAAAAATGGTTTAGGGTTTTTAAAAATATTATTTTTCGAAATAAAAAAATTCCAAAAAATTAGACCCTAGGACCGGTCCTCTCGGGCTAAAACCCTTCGGTCATAGGTTGAAACCTCTAGGTTGAGGTGCGGGAGGCTCTCAGTCCTAGGCTAGAAATCCTCAGTTAAGTGCGAGGAGCTCTCGGTCGAGGTGCATGAGGTTCTCGGTCCTAGGCTAGAAATCCTCGATCGGGCGTAGGCAGCTCTTGTTCGAGGTGCGAGTGGCTCAGTCCTAGGCTAGAAATACTCGGTCAAAAACCATGCCTGGTTTGTTTTCTCGGTCGAAAATAAAGCCCAGGCTAAACATTTCTTGGTCTGGTGCGGATTCCTAGGTCAGGTGCAAGAGATGATTCGATTTTCTCGATCGGAAATTGAACCTAGGTCGAGCCCTCGATCGGGCGTTAGAGCATCAAACTACAGGTTTGATGATTTTGACTAGGGCCCTAATCCTTCAATCCAAAGGCATGATGAGATTGTTCTAGTCCCAAGAATCATTTATAATATCATCCTGATGCATCATTCGATCAGGATGATGTTCCCTTTAAATTAAACAGTTTTGAAGAAAAAAAGTGTTTTTGATTTTTAAGGTTTAATGAAGTGTAAGGAGCTTGCTAATAACTTCTTTATACTTCATATGATTGAATGAAACCAAAACACTACACTCACTGTTCATTTTGACCAATTCAAGAACTGAAATTTATATTTTTCTAAACAAAATACTTTTTTTTTTATCAAATATGATCGGGATTGTTTGGAATTGGTTTGGATGTGCTCTTAACATCCTTAACAATGTATTGGAAATATTTTTGGGTTGTTGTTCAAGAACAGAAACCCAATTTTAAAAATTTTCCAAATCAAATTTGAGTACTTTTAATTTGGATCGATTGATTCCGATTAGTTTCGACAAAAACTTGTAAATGATCTAAAAATCGTTTTCCAATTAAGAAATTGAACAGCCAAACAATATATAAAACTGGTGGAACTAAAATATAAGAAATTCAATTTGAACTTATAAATTAAATTTCAGAATGAATGGAAGGTTACTGTGAGTTGGAGAATACTCCTAAACTCTTTTAGAAGCTTTGTGAATGCCTAGATCCGAGCTTTACAACCTTATACAAAGATTCAAAACTTTTAAGAAAAGCCTGAAAATTTTAAAGGCGAATTTCGTATGGGATTGATTGAGGGCTTGAGATTGTGATCCTTGTCTTCAGTTTGCATAGTGGGAGTTATTTATAGCCTCATAAGGTCGGTTGATTGACCAAATTGATCGAATTTTAGTCAAAATGTCATTAATGACTTTTGTCTATTTTTCATTCAGTTGATCGATATAGGCGATGATGAAACTTATGATCATAGGTAAAATGATCACCATGTTATGGTGATTATTTCAGCTTTCGAATTAGTCGTTTTGGTTGAGTATCGATCGAGTTCTACTTTTGAAAAATCAAAAGTTTCGGCCGATGATGATGGTTGTTCGTCGCGAGGAAGAAGACAAACTAAAGGGGAAACGACGTCGTTTTGGGCTGATATGCGAATGCCTAGGCATTTTGTCCGCGTTCTATCAGTGTTCTATTGTGCTTGGGCGTTCCGTTGCGTCTGAGCTAATGGCGACGATGTGCACGTTAGTTGTTTCGCTACTTCGCGAACGTGGGTCTCTTCTGTTGCAGCAGACATCGCAATTAGCTGTTGTGCGTTGGATGAGATTCCAACGCTCATCCGATGGTTGTGAGGTTTGTTGTACTAAATTCTCTTGATTTTGGCTGCAACAAATTAAGCTCCATTTTCATCCTTAGGATTTGTTTGAAATTGAGTTTTCCTTTTCGCTTTATTTTAAACCTATAAAATATACCAAATATTTTAAATAGACATAATATGTATTTTGTCTATTTTTTATATTTTTTATTTTTTTTGGTATATTTTGGGGGTTTTCTAAATAATTTATTTGAATAAAATGGATAAAACATTTGTCCTAAATTATTTATTTTAATTTCTTTTAACCATAAAATTAATTTGAGATAAAATGAATGCTACATTTATTTCAAATTATTTTATTTATTTTCCTTGGCCATTATTTTAATTAATTGGGGTTTAATTACTACAATAATTATTCTAATTAATTATTTAATCATTTTTTGGTCTTAATTTTAATTATTTTGAATTTATTTATTCAAAATAATTATTTTAAAATTTATAAATTGGGTAGGTATATTTTAGAGCTTATAGAGTGCCCTCTCGAATCGAGATTGATTATAACAAACTGGTTTTTGGAAACGTGAATTCGAGTATGACATCTAACACTATATTTTCCTGTTCAATTTATATTTTTGTATGAGGGTAAACGAGAAATAAAACCTAGAGGGGGTAGATGCCGGAGTTGTCTTCGTGTTATTAAGTATAGCTGAAGTTTTCCTGAACATCTCTTCATGGCTTTTATCTTTCTTAAGTAATTATCCCAAAAATAATTAATTTTTGACCAATAGTGGTCCTATTCTTTGGATCTTTTTCACATATCTTAACAAAGTATCTGCAAAGTTTATAAGATGATGGTACAAAGGAGACCATAGACATTTATTGAGAAATCAACTTTATCTTAATTAGACATGAATATCAACAAACTACTTGTGTCAGATGCATTTTTATAACTATCGGCCAATAGGTTAATGTTTATTGGGTTGACTAAGTTAATGTCAACCGACAAGATGAAAGTTTGATAAACTTATGCACGTTAATTAATAACAAATAACTTTTTTTTAAGTGATCACGTGCCAATGATCGTAGTATTATTAACATATAGGTTTACGTGAGAGTTGACAAATTTTGCTTGAGTTACTAACAAGTAACATGTAGTGCGATCATATATAAATGATCGTAGTACTATTAACATATAAGTTTGTCGTCGAAGTTAATAAACACGGAAATTACTAACAAGTAACATGTAGTGCTATCATATATAAATGATCGTGGTACTATTAATATATAAGTTTATCGTTGAAGTTAATAAATATGTTAAAGTGATATATAAACCGACTAACATTGAAGTTATGTAGATCACGTCATTCCATTAAATTTAGAAAACACGAATTCGAAAAAAGAAAAAAAAAAAGAATTATAATTGATATATATATTTTTTTTAATTAAGGACCACTTCCACCATCCTTGTGGATCCAATTCATCAGCATTCTCTATCAATCAAGAATTGGATGAAAACAATCAAGAATTAGGTAAAAGCAACGAAGAACTAGCATAAAATTGGATAAAAAAAACAATCAAGAATTAGATAAAATCAAAGAAGAACTAGCATAGAATTGGATAAAACACAATCAAGAACCAGCATCCCCTAATGTTTGATGAAAGCAAATAGCAAATTGTTCGTTACGAAATTAAGACCCAACCAAATAACCAAAGGAAACAAACTAGTACAAGGAAAAACAACAAGAAAAACAGAATTTGAAACATGACCATAGGAAGTAGAGATGGTGGGGCTGCTGGTCTGGTACTACAATTCATTCAACAAATGATTTCTCATTTGTGAACCTTCTTCCTCCACAGATCTCCAAACATTCTCATACCAGTGCTCCTCCTCTTTCCATTCTCCGGTGACTCTTCCTCATCATCCGCATAACCACCACCAACCGGATTCTCGAATATGTTCCCATACTGCTTGTCGATGGATCCCCCCGAGCTTTCAGATATCCTCGAGTCCTTCCCTTCAGTTCCAGCACCCTCAGACAGCACAATCGCGGCTGCATCGGCCACTTTCCTCCATTGCTCAGTTTGGATCCTCAGTTTCTTCATTTCAACTCCCATCTCTTGTTTTTCAGCTTCCATGGCTCTCATCTGCCCTATTAACTCCTCTGTTTTTCCCTTGGTTCCTTCCAGTTCACGTATCACATCATCCAGCTTCAAACGTAACTCCTCTTCCTTAGGTTTCATTTCCAACTTGGTTTTCAATGTCCGGTTCACCTCATAAGAACGCTCCAGCTCTTTCTCCTTTTCTTCTAACGCAGCTTTAAGTGAATTAACATCGTTGTGCTTTAATTCCCTCCTTTCCTCAAGCGGAACTTCAAACACATCTGTCTCGGGATCGTTACCATTGCTTGTTTGCTTTGAAGAAGAATTCCTCACAACTTTCTTATTTTTGTCTAGTTGTTGTTCATCTCGGGTGGTGGGCCTTTTGACCTTGATTGAACTCACTTGGCCTTTCAGAAGCTTGAGCTCTTGTTGAGCTTGCCCCAGCTGGGATTCAAGATCCGATATCCTACTACCGAGTTTCTTTTGACTCGGTACATCGGACTGAACGATTGGAATGACAGCACGCTCTCCTTGTAGCCTCGGGCTCCTCTGTGTAACAGGCCTGCGATGAAGTGGTTCAGATTCGCTGCTGCGAGATACCTTAACTGACATTGGAACCTTAGCTACTTTCTGAGAAGCTTCTGGTACATTTTCCGGAATCCTGTATTAATAAAAAAAAATCATAATTTTCGACATGAACAGAAAATAATAATAAGTTGACAAAGAGTCTAGTCAAACCTAGATTTTGACATTTGATTCATAAAGGGAGAAATGTTATCTTGCTAGATCCAAAATGCTTGTAATCTTCAAGCCTGCAGTTGTCATATGAAGCATATTGCATTTATATTTGTAATTTTAATAAAAAATGATACATAAAATGTCTATTTGTACACTTCCTTAAGCTAACTAACTAAAAAAGATGATTTTTTTTGGCAAGATAAAAGCCTTAAACAATGTAATGATAATATTTATGTTAAGAACTAACAAATCAACAATAAATGTAACTTAAAACTCACATGCATGAATGAATATAATAAGATCTAGAACAAAAAATTGTTCTGTCATGTCTTTAAGGTACATTATTTGTAAACAATCAGAATAAGTGTCACATTTGAGCTAGAGATGTCAATGTACATGAACAATGAATAAAAATGAACTCAAAATGCTAGTCAACTCAATATCATAGTGTTTGAAAAACACAGATCTCAAGCTAGACCCAATGGTGACAAACCCTAATGAGCAATGAAAGAAGAAACAAGACAAACCGGGAGAGGTATATTGAAATCGAAACAAGAAGAACCCTTTTGAGAACAAAAGTTACTAGTTCCGGGCCATGCAAATGAAGATGAAATGGTTACCAAATGAAGAAAAGAGAAATGGGTTTCAAAAGAAATTGAACGGAGAAGAAGGATAAATCTCTCACCAGAAGTAAAACTCAGGAATGGCTTCTACATTGTTTGGGTGAAATCGGTTCCATTTAGAGGCAAAGCCCTGGAGAGTCTGTACAAAAACTTTTGGCTTGGCTTGGCCTCGCAAGAGAAAGAGGCCCACAGTGTCATTCAGAGCAGTCAATTTGATTGAGGAAGAAAAAGTTGCGTTGGGTGCTCACAGCTTTATGCACAAACACGAGAACAGAGGCACTCTGCCCTTCCTCTCTCCTCTGTTTCAATTAAAGCAGTGCCAATAGATTTTTTTCTCTTTTTTGAAAATAGTTATTTTCACTAATCACTGCATGCATCATTAATATGTGATTAGGGTTTAAACAATAATGTATATGTAATTGGATTCATAAAAATATACATAATTTATACAAACTAGAAAACAACAATATGATATATAAACATACTACACGAGTAATGCTTTGGAAATTAAAGTCAACTAATATAAATAAATGAAATAATAATAATGTATAAGAAACAAACAAAAATTGACATTAATTTAAAAAACCAATAATAATCTTCCAAATATATAAAAAATTACAAAAAGAAAATGACAGGGACTACTCTTTTTGAAATTTCAAATCACTATACCACCGGTTTTGTATTAATTGAAACTTCAATATGAAAATTCTCCCTCCATATTTAAAATTATTTGTAAAATGTTATTTATTAATTAATTTAGAATGCCAACAGTGTTAAAATGTGTAATTAATATATATTTGGTAATTTGCTGCTAAGAAACCTTTTAAAGTTTGGTGTTAATCATTTTTATTCATTTTTAAGTGAGTGTTTTAATTAATTTAAAACAAAATTAATTTATGGAGTTAACATATTTGATCAACTAATTATAGTTTTAAAATGAAATATTATAAATAAATGTTACGAGTATAACTTAATTTTTTTTTAAAATCGACTTTTATGAATATAAATAATAATGTTTAGTAGTTTAGTATTAAAAAAAGTTAATGATACATAATAAAATCAATGTTTTAGTTTCAATCTGTGAAAGATAAAATTTAAACTATAAATGTATATGAAGGAGTAATTGGATGGTTGTTTAGTTGAAGGGGTAATTGGATGATTGTTTAGTTGAAGTGATTCTAAGAGTTCGGTAGGATGAAATGGTTGATTGTAAAATATTTGAAATGAGTTCACGAGATAGGTATTGAAATATCTATTGTAACAATAGAAGGATAATAGTAGTTAAATATGTAAAAAAGATGGTTGGTTGACCGAATTGATGTTAAGAAGTTAGTAATGATGATATGGTTAATAATAAAAGTTCGATTGGGGTAAAAAAATGATATGTGGATGAGATACTCGAAATGGATGAGAGAGTTTGATTGGGAAACAAAAATCAGAAATCAGATATATGATGGTTAAATATATGAATGAGACATGATTGGTTGACCGAAATAATGATAAAAGATCGGTAACGACTAATGATGAGATAGTTTAATACAAAATTTTCAGAGTGAGTTCATGAAATTAAGTACTAAAAGTCGATATAGAAATAAGAGATAAATGTGGTTAATATGTCATTTGAGATTTGTTGGTTTAACTAGCATGAAAAAATGTTAATTATAATAAAATAATTATGTGTAAAATGTTTGAAATGAGGTTACGAGACTTAATTGTGAGTGGTTGATTGAGAAATAAGAGATAATAATGATTATGTATGTAAATAAGACTGTTGATCGACTAAAATGATGATAAGAGATAGATAATAATGAGATAATTGGTTAAAGTGATTGTTGGTTTAACCGAATGGAGTAATATGATCAAAATAATTTAATGTAAAATGTTAAAAATGATATTACGTGATTTAATTGTGTGAGGTCGATTGAGAAATAAGAGATGATTATGATTAAAATGTAATAAAATTGTTGGTTGATCGAGGGATAAAATTTCAATAATATGGTAAGATATTTGAGTTCAAATGTTAGCCCTATTTAGAATTACTCTACCTAAATTATTAATTACCTTGTTTGATTATATGATTTATTTGACTCATTTTGAGTTATTTGTTAAAATCATTTTTATTTAAAGGTAGATTTAATATTAAAATAACATAATATATATATATATATATATATATATATATATATATATATATATATATATATATATATATGATAATTAATATGTTAGAAAGAATGTCAGATATTAAATTTTTATTTTAATATTATTTTTTACTCTTTTTGTATGTGAGTACAGCTAGCACTTGGTCGTTACAATCTATGTTCAGTTTTTTTTTTTTATAATTTTTAATTTTTTGACGTGTAGGCTCCACTTGCCACATATATTTCAAAATTTTAGGATAAGATCAAAAATTTTGAATACATTTTAAATTGAACATTGTTATTTTATATAGTTTGATCGGTTTCTATATATATATATATTAAACTAAATGTGTATTTGATAATGTTAGCTGTGTCGCTTCATGTCGTGTTGTTGTTTCATGTCGTAACATCTCGTGCTTATACCGTTTCTGTCGTGATATCGTCTTGTTTATGGATGCGAGTCATGTTTAAGTGTTACTTTTATAGATTAGATTCTCACATTTTCCTTTTATCATCTTTAATTTTCTTTTCTTTTTTGGTTTTACGATAAGATTTTAAATTTTGTGTTCTGAAAAATAACACTTTAAATCATTTTATAATGGTGAAAGCTAGCCCACTTAATTAGAAAACCTAAACATCATCTTCCTAGAGAATGAGTCAAAAGCCCAAATAGAAGAGACACTACTCGCCACAATCTCAATTCATCCCTATTAGAGTCTAGTGATACAATATTTTTTACTACTTGACATTTTATTTGATTATAGAATGATTAATATGATATATAGTTATAATATTGAAATCATTTGAATAAGAATTGAACAAACAAAGAATTTTATAATTTCAGCTTAATCTACAAACTGTTTAAACATAATAAAACTATGCATGAAATAAAAAGAATTAAAATAATCCCATGTCCTAATTATCTAAGTTATTGTATTAAGAACTCTTAATATTTTTTTTTAAATTACTTTTACAATTTTAATTGTATATTTTTAAAATTTTATACTTTCATGAGTATATACATGATTTTAATTTTACAATTTTATGCGATTTTACAAAAATAAAATGAATTTATATTTATAAATTAAAAAATATTTATTCAAATAAATGAACTAATATAATTTATTATTTATTTTGTTAATTAGATAAATTTTATATTAAATTATATATAAATAATAAAAATATATAACTAACCAATTTTATTAGAGTTTTACAAATTTATATAAATAAAACAATTTAAAATGAAAATTTGATTTAAACCTAATTCAATTGCACCATTATAAATCTAAATTTCACAATTTTTTGTAATATTGTTTAAGGTTATGTTTTTTTACTAATTGCTTTTTAAGAACATTTTATTGAGTCCCATATCATGCCAATACATTACTAACTTACCTTTCCTTAAATGGTTGCCAATTATCACTTATAACAAAATAGAAAGCCAAGAAAGCATTTTACTTTTATATGAAACAACAAAGATGAAAATCATATTTACATTCACCAAAATGGACATTAAATGAAAAAATTGGATATTTTTTTATAAAAGCAAATCTAAAAAAAATAACATAAAATCATAATTGTGAAAGTAATAATAACTTTCACTAAAACTAAGATAATAAACTTGTTTTAAAAAAACAGATTATTTAACAGTTTCCACTAAAAATTATGAGCCACTATTTTACAAATTACATAACAAAAATAACTTATTTATTGTTTTGATAATTTAAAATCTTAATTGACACAAAATATCACTTTTAAAAAATGCTCAATATGAAATACTACTTAATTATAACAAAAGGAATGATACATCCCTTTCTAGGAATTGTTTTTAAAAGGAAGGTGTACTTTTGACATACTGCATAAAATATATCCAAAATTTTAAAAGGAATCAGTTAAAAAAGAAGTCATAATTACTTTTTTTTTTTTTTTTTTTCTATTTTTATTATCAGGTTGGGACTTAATATTTAACACCCACTAGGTATAGTATATATTAGCAAGTGTAACATTTTGTTTTCTAAAAATGACTTCACCATTAGTTTGTATTTATTTTTGAGAAAACCCATTGAATAATACTCAAATTAAATGATAAAGCATATATCTGTTTAGCTAGAGAATTCCCAAGTGGACTTGGACCTAAAACATGCTGTCTTGAGTAAATCCTCCCAACCAAAAACATAATTTCAATGCAAACATAAAGGAAAAAACGATAATGTCGATAAGACAAATGAAATGTCTGATTTACCCTTCATCCCATTATCACCCGCCATTCATCAACAACCTTGAGCTAGTAGTAAACACCAGCTCTGCTCATCTTAGGCCTCACAGGCGTCTTTGAAGGACTCACCCTGCACCATTCACCATTCACTATAAGTAAATAACATTGGATCCATTTTTTTCTATTTTACAATACCATTAAATACCAATTTTACCCCCTCACGCAACTATCTTAGGTCTCATGTTTGATTCTCAATAAAGACTATTTTCGTTTACCTTAGGTATTGTGTTCCCAAAATCTTCCCACTGCATTTTAGTGCCTCAATTGCGCTCTCAGCCTACAAAACGTGTAATGAGTAATGAAGTAAAATAATATGCAGTGGAATCACGATCTCCCCCACAACAATCTTACTTACCATTTCAAATTCAATAAAGCCACTGCGAGCTGATTGAGCATTATTTCCAAAAAGCCTTAGATGAGAAACCTGTAACAATCTAAACCTTAATATTTATATAGTTATATATCAATCATGGTTCAAGAAAGATTCTTATTTACCTCGCCACAGTGTGATTCGAAGAAATTCTTCACTTCACTTTGAGAAACCTAACAATCCAAAGATGAAACTTTTAATCATTCTATTATAGTAACTGAAATAATTTTTTAAAAGAAAAAAAAACTATACCATCTTGTCAATATTGGTGCAATAAACAGTTCTAGCACACATCTCTCGTTCATATTCCGTCTATATAACAGAACACAATGCATACTTACAAAGATAATATAACATTAATTCATACAAAAGAACATAAATGATAAGAACAAATGTAACTTATACCCTTGGAAGGAAAATAGGATTAACAGGTTGTATTGCGGTTTTGGAAGGTAGAACCCTCATCGAGTAGAAAACTAACAAGTCCCTAGAAAGAACCATAGCATATCTTGCACTTTCTGCAATTATCATCAATCAATCAAACACAATAACTAACAAATTTATCGACAAACCAAGTTTCTTACGCTCATGTCCAAACTCAACGAAAGCAAACCGAAACCTCGAATGTGGATCACCACAAACTCTGCAATCAACAACCTTCGAAACCACAAAGATATTAGTTAGTAATAAAAACACTAGAGTTTAGTTATATTAATTCAAGTTGAGCTGACTTTACTTGTCCACAGATCTGATTAAAAAAGTCAGCAAGATGTTGTTCTGTGACCTAATTCAACAACAAAAGATTTAAAACACAGATTATATCCACAGGTTACAAACTTAACATAGAGATGATGATGATGAAGTTTCATTACATAATGATCAAGTTCTGTAATATAAATTGTTCTCCTGATGCTATTTTCTATTTGAGCTCGAGATGTCCTACTATTCATCCATCTATAATTCCTTCTCTGCAACAAAATCAATTCAAACAGAGTTAAAAGTTAATCAAATTTTGACTAAGGGAGTTAAATTATTATACCCTTTGATTGTTCTGGGAAGCATCAGCCGCAAATTGATGGTGATTGTGCAAGTCAGATACAGGAATAAACTCCTCAGCTAAAGGATTAAGCTTCAATCTAGACATCATATCCACAACAAATTCATGCAATTTCATTTTCGACTTCATTGAATCAGAATCCATGAAGTCAGCAGATGTTGGTTCAGTAATTGTATTATCATCCATGCGGTCTTGAGGTGAATGAATTGATTGACAAACATTTGAGTCGGTCGCCATGGGAATTCAAGACAGACCAAGAGAGATGAAACAAGGACTATGGTTTTTTTGAAAAGTGAACTTGGAAAAGGTATTCACCGATTAAGGGTTTATAAAATACAAGTTGATCAAAAGTAGTATGGACGATATCTTCTATAAAGATGAGACCCTCTTACCATACTACTCACCACCTTCTTTTTTTTTTTTTTTGAAAAATCTAGAGAGAGAATTAGATAATTAAAATTGTAGAAGAAGACGAGGAATCGACCTCTGTATACTGTCACAATAAAACACCGTCATTGACTGCTCGGTTTTGTTGGGATTGTGGTAAACTTTTGTATTTTTTCGATTCATCATTAGGGATCGTTCGATTTAATGTCTATTTCAAAATAAACCCATTAATGTATTTAAAATTGGAGTATAGATTTAGTTTGATTAAGTTCCAAAAGTTAATAAATTTATAAGCCTAAAAGATAGAATTAAACACATCTAAATCTGTTTTGTTTTATTAACTTTACTATTTAACACCATTTTCTTATATAAATTATAGTGATATATTAATGTAATCTTATTTAAAATAATAAAATATTTTTTTATTATTAAAATTAAGCTAAACTTTCAAAATGTAGAAGTGATTGATACAAAGAAAATATGTGCACAATCACCAAAGTCATTTAAAGATGCACCTTTGCTACATATTTATTGTTGGTTAGATTTATCATAATGAGTGATGTTTTTTTTCATTTATCTATTTTTTTTTTATTTATTTTATTAAAAAACAAAATTTTATATTAATGAGAACGTATAGAAATTAATTTATTTATATAATTTATTTTAAAATAAAATATTTTTTAATTTAACTAATTTATTAATATTTAAAATTAAGTTAATAAAAAGTTTAAATTATTATAAATAAAAGACATTAAAATTATAAATATATAATTGAATAGTTGATTATTTATTATTTATAATTTTTTAATTTATAAAAAATAATTATTAAAAAATTGAAATATTTAATATTTGAAAATAAATAATATATCTAAATATTAATATTATATATAATCTTAATTATTTAAATATTATTATAAATATAAATTATTTTGCTTAAACAATTATTTTCATTTTAAATACAATTAAAAATTGAAAGTATGAGAATACAATCCAACTGACCTTAAGATCAAACCAAGAAATTAAGTATAAATTAAATCAAGTTAATCCTTACCTTATTTGGTTCCTAACTTATTGATATCAATTGAATGTTGTATCATATTCACTATTTTATTTTAATATGTATAGTTAATTATGTTGTGTCATGTGAACATGTGATTGATAATATATATATATATATATATATATATATATATATATATATAATTATTCATTTTTATTTTTATTTGGATTATATGATTATTTAATTATTGATAATATTTTGAATGAAGTTAGTAGTTTTAAAATATGCTGGAAAATAAAGAATATGAAAAAAGGGAAAAAATATTTATGACAATCTCATATGTTTGGTTGGAGAATCACAAAGGACCACACCAAACCAATGTCAGTGAATCATCATCTTTTAAAATTTATATTATATATCGATTTATGTGTCACCTTCAATGGGGCCATTCAATTTTACCAGTGAAAACAAAATTTGAATTAAATTGGTATAGTTACCAATGCAAAGGTTAAAATTTCAGAGTTATGATTTATTTTTAAAAAAAGTGATTAGTAGTGAATTTGAAAAAAAATTGTTAAAAATATTTAAAGGTATTAATTTATATTGATAATTAGTTTTTAAGAATTATAAATATTATAATTATTGTTAAAGTTTACAATAATAGCCTGAGTGCCCGGCATAATTGGAAAATAATTGCTAAAGTTTACAACCGGACATAATTGGAATTGTTGGTCATTCATATTGTAATAATAATAATAATAAATATTTGGTATTGGATCTTTTTATATTAAATATGGGCTTTGAAGTCCAATAAGCAGATTTAATAGGGCGACTAGCCCAAGTAAAATGATATATAAATCTGTTTCATAAAAATCAAATGCTATTTTTAAAAAAATAGACGGCCCTGACTATTGGGTTGCACTATTTATTTTATTATTATTTTTATCTAATTTAATAAACATCTATTAAATTGGTTTTACTTTAATAAATATAAATTACTTTTTTACTTATAAATGACAGAATTATTGTCTATAATAAAATTTTAAAAAATATTGCCTTTGTAGTATTTAGTTGACTATTTGACCTATATATACATTCATGGGCTGTGTTGATCTACCATAATCCATAGATTTGTTGGGACCCAGACTTAAATGCATGCCTGAGTCTACATTTTCAACAAATACTGTCTATGAGTAAGTATATGAACTTTGCTATTAATATTTACTATGGAAACACTTTTATAAACATTTGAAATTAATCACTCATAATTTTAGTTTGTTACCCATGAAGTTAAATTTTAGTTTGTTACCCACGAAGTTAAAATAATAATAAAAATAAAACGTGACAACAAATCCAAGAGTTAGGGATGGAGTGAGATTAAATTTAATATAAAAATAATATTATCATGTTCAAATAAATTTAGTTTGATTGGTGTAGGTACTTAATTTTGTTCTACAATTATATTTTAAAAATATTTTTGAGTCTATAAAATTATTTTTTTAAAATTATATAGATTAATTGCAAAGAAATTTAAAAATAAATAAATAATTTAAAAATGAATTTTCGTTTATATTCAAAAATAATTAAATAATGAATCAAAATAAATAGACTCAAAAATATTTAATATAAAAAGAATGCCAACAGAACCCAACAACGCGTTTTGATTAAACAAAACAACGTCGATGTATGACCTTTTGAAAATTGAAAACATATTAATTGTTTACATAAGTAACCGGTCATGTTCTTTCCCCAAATGACCGGTCATTTATCTGAAGAAAAACCGAGCGGGTTTTTAGACAAATATTGCATTTTAAGTGCTTTAGACATTTGAGATATTTTTGAGAAGCAAAGGCTTCTCCTTGAGACAAATAGTTAATGCAACTTATCTTTAATAAACCTTGACTTTATTAAGATTTTAGCTAGATAGTTGATTCAACATTCATAGTAGCTAGTTCATGGTACAAAATGACCGGTTTCATTTTCGAACAGAATGATGGAAAGATTTTAATTATAAGACTGATAACTTGGAGACCCTAGAGTCATTTCTCTCTTGATTCTTGCTCTTTTTACCCTATCAATATACGACCGAACCATTTCCTTTGTTAGGAGCTGAGATGGATTGAGTGTGACCCCTGGACCGAGGTGGATATCAATGTCAAAGAAGAGACGACTCAGTTGAGATGCATAGCTGGTCAACATCATATATAAGGAGATCATTTTCTTCAGATTATCGAAAATCACTCTTGACCAGTTTATGGAGATGCCTCTCGTGATAACTACCATCATTTCAAAGACTTTCTTAAAATAAATGTTGGTGGAGTTATTAGCTAGAATAGATTTTCCAATAACTTCGCTAAGAATCTGATATTTAGTTCTTAGGTGAGATTTAGCTCCATGAGTTTCGATAGGATTGGAGGAGTATGAGAAGTGAAGTAACATCTCATCGATGATTTCACTTGGGAAAGAAAAATTTGAGATGCCTTCAGTTGGAAGTTCGCAACTTCGTGCGAGATCTTTCTCATCGAATATGAACTCTTTGCCTTGAACTTTAGACAAAATGAGATTTCTGCGAAGTATTTTTGAAGAATTAATGAACTATATCATCATACACAAGATGACAATCATCAAGAAAGGGTCTTAAACCCGTGTTTTCTAGGGACTTGAACATGGAGACAATTTATTCATCTCCACTTGATGGAACGAACTCGAAATCAATGAGAAGAGTGTTATTAGAGAGAGCTGGATTAATTTTTTGATTTTGAGAAAATAAAACTGATCTTCTATTTGTGAGATAGGATATAGTTTTGAAGATTGTCAGATGTGAGTTTTTCCTTTTAGTGAAGGCCGCATTAAGTAGAGAAAAATGTTATTTGGAGTTCATCCTTAATTTTACTGGACAAAGGAAAGTGACCGTTATGTTGATTTAGGAAATAACTTTTACATAAATATTAGTTATCCATTTGAACGGTGACAGATTTGGAAAATCTTCACTTTGTTTGAGGAATAATTGTTTACTTTTTGAGAAGGAGTGATTCAGACAAGACATACTAAACACTAGCCAACTGTCCCATTTTGATTGGAAAATGAAACTACCGAAATTTTTTATGTAATTAATCGGTCGGCTGTCTGAAAAATTGGTGTTTAGAAGATCGGTTATTTAGTCTTGAATTAAAACCGAAAATTTTACCGGGCGGTAGTTGTTTAGTTAAATAACCGATCGGTTTTATCTCCATTTTGCTTAAGCCATTCGGTTTTGTTTATACTTGTTTTGGTAAAGTGATTTTATCGATTTCAAAAAGAGATAGCTGTCCGATTTTATTTGTCTAAGATTGTTTCTCCTTCTAAGTTTATGCTCATGAAAGTTTATAGAATATATCGAAAATATGAACATCCGACCGGTTTTGGAAAATACCGAAACTTTGAAGAACCGATCGGTTTTAAGAAATTACTAAAGCTCTTTGAAAATCCGACCTGTTTAATAGAATGCCGAAATCAAGGTTTTATGATGTTGAAACATTTTTGAGAGGCGAATGCTTCTCCCTGAGAATATGCCCGATTTTTCATGAAGTTAAGAGCAATTTGTTTTTGAAAATGAGGGAGTTTCTCCTTAAATGCATGCCGATATTTTGAAAATAATTTAGTTAATATTAGCAAGACCCAAAATATTTCTAAAGTAAGAAAACTTAGTCTCTTGAAGTAGCTTGGTGAAAATGTCAACCACTTGCTAGGTCCTCGAGTGCAACACTGGATTGTATGTTATGGAAATGGCGCTAATGTTGTCACAGAATATCGGGGACTCCTCAGTTGTAATACCAAAATCCTTGTTGTTGAATCCAGAAAAGTTGAGCACAACAACTGTCGACTGCAAGATACTCTACTTCTGCCGTTTAGGTTGCAACAGACGTTTGCTTCTTGTTGTACCAGGATAAAAGCCGATCACCTAAGAACTGGCAAATCCCGCTGGTATTTTTTGTCAACTTTACATCCTACATAGTCTGCATCAGAATAACTTGTTAAATTGAAACCGGAATCCTTCAGATACCACAGTCTCACATATTGAGTGCCCTTAAGATATTTTAATATTCTTTTAGCAGCAATAGGATTAGCCTGAAATCTCCCGCAGACTCCATCCGCAAATAGGATGTCTGGCCGGCTTGCTGTTAAGTAAAGAAGAGAGTCAATGATTCCACGATAGTTAGTGATGTCAACACTTTGACCAACTTCATCCTTATCTAGTTTGATTGAGGAACTCATTGGGGTTGCGGTAGCAGAACAACTTTCCATGCCAAACTTCTTTAGTAGCTCCTTTGTATACTTAACCTGATTGATGAAAGTGCCTCCTTCAATCTGTCGAACCTGAAGGCCTAAAAAGAAGCTCAGCTCCCCCATCATACTCATTTCAAATTTTCCAGTCATTATTTTGGAAAATTTTTCACATAGTTTGGGGTTAGTTGACCCAAAAATAATATCATCTACATAAATCTGTACAAGTAAGATGTGCTCATCTTTCTCAAATTTGAATAATGTTTTGTCTATAGATCCTATAGTAAAATCATGATCAAATAGGAATTTTGTAAGTGTATCATACCACGCTCTAGGAGCTTGTTTGAGACCGTAAAGTGTCTTATCCAATCTATAAACATGACTAATTAATGCAGAATTTTTAAAGTCAGGGGGTTGTTCAACATACACCTCTTCATTTATGATACCATTAAGAAAAGCCTTTTTAACATCCATTTGAAAGACTTTAAAATTTTTAAATGCAACAAATGCTAGAAATATTCCAATAGCCTCGAGTCTAGCAACAAGAACAAATGACTCTTTAAAGTCAATACCTTCTTCCTATTTGCATCATTGGGCCACTAGTCTAGCCTTGTTCCTCGTAACCAAACTGTTTTCATTGAGTTTATTTCTAAAGACCCATCTATTTTCAATGACAGGTTGATTAGCTGGTCTTGAAACTAGATGCTAGACTTTATTTCTCTCAAACTGGTTTAGTTCCTCTTGCATTGCTAGAATCCAATCTGGATCAAGCAATGTTTCATCCACCTTTTTAGGTTCAATCTATGAAATAAATGCAGAATTTATATATTTTTCTAACAATTGATGCCTAGTTCTAATGGGTGTAGAGGGATTACCTATGTTAGCTTAGGAGAATGATTTTTATTCCATTTGAAGTTCGGTCTTGAAATGCTTTCTAACTGACTAGTTATTTGATCAAGATTTGACTAACCGGTAGGCTAATCAATGTTAGACCGACCGGTTTCTTCGGCAATATCCGAAGTGTCAACTACTTGCCGTGGGACAACTTGATCTTGCTGAAATTTAGCATTATTAATCGTTTGATCATAGACAAATCTTTAGTAGACCTGAACCTCATCTTCAATATTAGATTGAATATTAATATTTTCCAATCTGTTAGATAAGTCAATGGTTATTGAGGTGTTACTTTCAACAGATTCATCAAATACAACATGAGATAATTCTTCAACAGTAAGAGTTCTATTATTATAAACTCTATATGCTTTACTGACTGCAGAATATCCTAACATAATACCAACATCAGATTTGGCCTCAAAAGCGATCAAATAGTTTTTTCCATTGTTGTAGATATAATACTTACAGCCAAAGATCCTAAAATACTGGATATTAGGAACTTTGTCATGGTAAACCTCAAAAGACGTTTTATTAAATCGTTTATTTATCATGGACTGGTTTTGAGTATGACATGCAATATTGATAGCTTCTGCCCAAAGTTTTTGAGCAACACCTGAATCGGGTATTATGGATCTGATAGCTTTCTTAAGGGTTCTATTTCTCTTTTCAGCTAAGACATTTTGTTGAGGGGTTCTGGCACTAGACAACTCGTGTATAATATCAGATTCCTCAAGATAAGAAGTTAACACTCTATTATTGAATTTGGTGCCTCTATCACTTCTAATTTTATTAACACGTATAAATTTTTTATTTTGTACTCTTTTAAGCATCTTAATAAAATTTGGGGTTGCTTGATCTTTTGAAACTAAGAAAATAACCCAAGTAAATCTAGAATAATCATCAATAATTACTAAGGGAGACTTAGGAATTACAATGATAGGATACATACTACTAGCTACGCTTCATTAGAAAACCGATTAGGATACTACTGGATACGCATGAGATCATACCGAAGTAGAGATACTACCGCTTACGCATGAGATACTACCGATCTCAAGATACTATCGGCTACGCATTAGATAAAGCCAATCTTAAGATCAGTGCCGGTCCCAAATTTTGGGCTGCACTAGCCTCGGGTAGAAAAAATAGCAATATTTTTGTTGTTGCCTAAGTCTAATTTAAAAAATTAATAAAAAAGTAACTTTCAATGAGATTTGAACCCATGACTAACTAATAGATTGGCATTCTTATCTTCAACCACTATATTACAACGCTTTTTATTTAAAATTCAAATTTAATAAAAATATCTTATTATTTTTAATAAATGGGCTGCCCTGGGGTGAGATGCCCTAGTCCGAGGGCTTGCCGGGCTTACCCCAGGGCCAACCCTGCTTAAGATACTACCTATCTTAAGATACTACCGGCTAAGCATTGGATAAAGCCGATCTTAAGATACTATCGATCTTAAGCTTGTTAGGATCGGGATCACCAATGGAGATTGGGGTCTCACAAAGGTGAACGCTTACACACACGCCGGTTGATAATAACCTATTAGAGGTTAATATCAATATCTATTCTTCGCAAATTGTCACAAACTCTTGAACCAAGTTCAAGTGCGGAAGTGTTTGTTTCAACTTGAAGAAACGAGTAATTAGTTTAAAAGATAGTAAAGGAAAGAGGACACAACACAAGATTTATGGATGTTCGGAGATAAACTCCTAAGTCACCCCCTTCTTCTCAAACCTTTGAGAATGATATTCATTAAAATATTCGATCTGTTTACAACACATACATAGACTTAGTCGAATAGTCAAGGCTTAGTTACTTCTTGTTTTCGACCTTTCAATAAACTCACTCTGTTGAACATAAACAAATTATGTCAACTTACAACACTCACCTCTCACACATAATATGTAATATTATAATACACTTGAGTTTCTAACATACTCTTTTAGAACTGGTAAGTTTCGAAAGCTTGAGCGATTTGATAGCAAAGATATCGGAAAAAGCTTGTTGAGAAGGTTCGGTCAAAGAGGTTCAGTTCAAGTTGAAAGATGCTTAAGCAGATGACTTCTGTCTTCTTAAGTAGGCACATATATCAACGAATATATTTGTGACTTCAACGACTATGTCTGCTTCAAGAAACCATTGTTCTTCTCTTTGATTGGTTGAAGTCCAGAATAGTACAGTATAGAAGACATTTTTTGATCTTGTTTGTACTTTGATAATAATAATCTAATAGATCATTAATTGGTTTAATGAATTCCGAGGAGCAATCAACATACATTTTTATCTTATAATAATTTGGGAGTCTGAATTAGGTTGGCAAACATCTACTCCCAAGAAGTCTTCATCAGACTTGCACTAAAATGGCAGCTAAATAGTCTGGAGATATAAAAGCTGCTTTATGCAATTGTCGGATATGCTTATTACAATGTTGTGAAACATACTACCATCTATGCTTCATTAAAAAACCGATTTGGATACTACTGGATACACATGAGATCCTACCGAAGTAGAGATACTACTGGTTACGCATGAGATACTACCGATCTTAAGATACTACTGGCTACGCATTGGATAAAGCCGATCTTAAAATACTACCGATCTTAAGATACTACCGGCTACACATTGACATAAAACCAAAGTGAAGATATTACCGGTTCTGAGATACTACCGGTTACGTCTTGACATGAAACCGAAGTGAAGATATTACAGATTCTGAGATACTACCAGTTACGTCTTGACATAAAACCGAAGTGGAGATATTACCGGTTCTGAGATACTACCGGTTACTTCTTGACATAGAACCGAAGTAAAGATATTACCGATTTTGAGATACGACCAGTTACGTCTTGATATAAAACCAAAGTAAAGATATTATCGGTTCTGAAATACTACCAGTTACGTCTTGACATCAAACCGAAGTGAAGATATTATTGGTTACGCATAGATAAAGCTGATTTGAGATAAAACCGTTCAGCTTAATTTCCGGTTTTCTTTAACCTACACAGAATTAACTTGATTAAGTTCTTTATTAATAGTTAATTAATACTAATAATTAATTACCTATTTATCTAACAATCTATGATTTGAAAAGGGATCAGTTTTAATGTGCTCTTGTTTTAGTGGAATATTTAGGGTGTGGATTTGATTGCTTGAATGGAGAAAATGGAAAGAAGATGTAGAAATTGAATCGGTTGATTTCCATATTTCTGGATTGATTGAAAAGGCAGCAACAACAATATCAACTCGATCGATTGATCTTCAGGTCTGTATTTTTTATTTTCAATAGATTCATTCATTCATCACTGTAAAATTATATTAATTGAGCAGTTCAAGAAAACTCTTATTTATTTGTTCAAACTAAGTTGAAAGATTCTCCAGCTACACATCTTAATCTTTTCATATGGGTAGTCGGATTTCTTTTTTAACGAATAGAAAAACTTAACCTAACCCTAAATAGATTAAAGTATTTAATTTAATGAATATATGGATGGTTGTCCTACGAATTATCTATTTGATAGAGACGTTTACATGTTAATGATGCTGAGTTTCAATCATTTGTCGTCTGTAACCTGAGTTCCTAATAACATATTAATAACGAAGAACTCTTCTAGTTCCAGAATTTGATGATGTGTGATTCTTGTGCCTTATTTTGTTTATTTAAAATTAATATATGAATTTAATTATAATTATTCTTACTTATTTAATGTAACTATTTCAGGAGAGATTAAAGAATAGAGTAAAACAAAAAAACATAAAAATATCTCAGCAAATGAGAAAACTACAAAAAGTAGAAATGTTCAAGATCCTTTACACATACCAAATGTTCAAGCTCCTTTACTTACACTAAATGTTCAATATGCCTTAACCCTACCAAATATTCAACCACCATCACAACCATCATGTGTAACACATAATCTTACTCAACCACCATCACAATTGATTTTAATTGATGATGTTGATGAAAAAGACGTTGAGAATACTGTTATGGAAATGCAAATTAAAAACCTAAAATTCTTATTGGGATTGAAGGGGCCAAGTGAGTATTATATTAACATGTTTATTTTTTTTAGTTTAAGTAATTATACTAGCATTATTTCATTATATATATATATATATATATATATATATATATATATATATATATATATATATATATATATATATATAGCTTTGATTCAACTATCACAAAGAAAATAATTAAAATTGTGATAGGATATTGGAGGGGAGCTTATGTAAATTGAAACTAAATCCTTCAAGATGTGAAAGACTTGTGGTGGGCTAATTTCGAGGTTAGATTAAATTTAACTTTTGAAAATATGTATAATTTCATAATAATGATCTAATAAAGTTAAATGAATTATCATAGGAAATATTTGAATGGGATCCGAAAATGCTTAACGATATTTATAAGATTTTTTTTAAAAAAAAGCAAGTGCAAAAATTCGAAGTTTTGTCACTAGGGCAAAAAAAGAATTGAGAAAGATACCACACATTACAAATGAAAATTGGATTTTAATGAAAAAACATTTGAAGATCCCAAGTACGTAAAGAGGTGCATAAAAGCTGTAGGTTGTCGAGATTTGTACAAAAAAAATGGAGGAGTTGTGTACTGCGGAGGTTCAATAAATTCAAAAAAAACATCGAATGGTGAGTACTAGTAATTAATTTTTAAATTGAATTTGTTAAACTTTACTTTGATTTATAAAATATAATTAACTACAACAAACACAACCTTTTAATTTGTAAAAGTAAATGTTAACAAGTTCAATTTTATAAATTAATTTACTATTACTCACCAATCTTCGTCGATGTTCTTCTTTATTGAACTATGCAGTACACAACTCCTCCATTTTTCGTGTACAAATCTCTACAACCAGCAGCTCTTAGAACCTCTTTATGTATTGGGGATCATCAAATATTTTTTCATTAAAATTCAATTTCATTTGTAATGTGTGGTGGTTTTCTTAATTTTTTTTGTCCTAGCGATAAAACTTTGAATTTTTGCACTTGCTTTTTTTTAAAGTTTATAAATATCGTCAAGCATTATCAGATCCCATTCAAATATTTTCTATGATAATTCATTTAACTTTAACTTTATTAGATCATTATTATGAAATTATACATATTTACGAAACTTAAATTTAATCTAACTTCGAAATTAGCCCACCACGTGTCTTTCACATTTTAAGGTATTTGATTCCAATTTACATAAGATCCCTTCCAATATTCTAGCACAATTTTGTTTATTTTCTTTGTGATAGTTGAATCAAAGCTACATAAATATAAAATGAAAACATTTTAGTATAATGACTTAAACAAAAAAATAACACATGTTAGTATAATACTCACTTGCCCCCTTCAATCCTAATAAGAATTTTAGGTTTTTTAACTTGCATTTCCGTAACATCTGTATTCTCAACATCTTTTTTTGTAGCACCATCAATTAAAATAAGTTGTGATGGTGGCTGAGCAAGATTAAGTGTTACACACGGTGATTGAATATTTGATAGGGTTAAGGCGTGTTGAACATTTGGTGTGGGTAAAGAAGCTTGAACATTTCTAGTTTTTGTAGCCTTCTCGTTTGTTGAGGTATTTTTATGTTTCTTTTATTGTACTCTCTTCCTTAATCTCCCCTGAAATAGTTACAAAAATAAGTAAGAATAATTAAAATTAAATTTATATATTGATTTCAAATAAACGCACAAGAATCATACATCATTAGATTCTGATTCTAATTTTGGAACTGGAATATCTCTTCATTTTCTTGAACTTATTTTAGGCATCTTTTATTAATTGAGAAAGACCTTTTATTAACTATTAACATGTTATTAGAAACTTAGCTTGTAAATAACAAATGATTGAAACTCAACATCATTAAAATATAAACTTCTCTATCAAATAGATAACAAACTCTAATTTACTGAATTCGTAGGATAATCATACATTTGAATAACATTGTAGGTTAATCAGCTGCGCAGGAGAAGAAAGCGCCCCGAAGAAATCTCCTTGACCTAATTTCTAATTAGTAAACGAAGGGAGAGAAATGAAAAAAAAAAACATCTGAGAAAAGTGTAAATGGTATTAGAGTGAGAAATGGGAGGATAGTAAAATTTCTAGCGGATGATGAAATATTTTAAAGATTTAGGGTTATTTAATTTTATAAATATATTTCAACATATTTTCAAAACTAAATATGGTAGATAACTCGCAATATATTTTGCATCACAAATATATATTACAAATCTACCATTGATTTTGTAACTTAATTAATAAAGATATGTTGCCAAATAAATTGTAATTTAATAAAAAGAATGAATTTTTTTTTTTAACTCTCGAGTGTAAAATTATTCTAAATAATTTGTAACACATTTTATTTATAAAATGTATATTACAATTTTTAACTCAATTTATAACTATGATATTAAACATTTGTTTCCAATTGAGTTGGTAATTGAGTGATATAAAAAAAGAGTAAATTTTGAGCTCTCGGGTGTAAAATCATTCTAAATAATTTACAATACATTTTGTAATTAAAATGCATATTACCAATTTTTAACTCAATTTACAATTATATATTAAACACTTGTTGCTAATTGAGTTGGTAATTGAATGAAATAAAAAAAATAAATTTTGAGCTCTCGAGTGCAAAATCATTCTAAATAATTTTTAACATGTTTTCTAACCATAATATATATTGAACATTTTCAACATAATTTTCAACTCTTATGGTCATGTGTTTCTATAAAGACTCGTTTCTATCGCATTTAGGATATTATTGCCAAAAGTTGTGTGTGGAACATTGAATGGTCTTAGTAATTTCATGCATGAACTAAGTTCCACGTCATTGAATAATTCTAAAATACAAAACTTGGAATCAGAAATTTCAGTCATACTTAAGAAAAAAAAATTTCTCTTCATTTTTTTGATTGGAACATCTGGGGCATCTATCATATGAAGCCAAAATAGGAGGCTCATTTCAATAAAGATGGATGTATCCCTTTGAAATGTATGTACTTCTACATATATTTTAGAAATTTTATTTGTAATAATTAAACTTTTCATTAATATATACATGTCAATGTTGAACTTTTCATAGGTTTTTTGCAAAATATAAAACAAAAGATAAAAAAAATAAAGCTAATGTGCAATGCAAACGGACACAACCTCAAAAAGAAGACTGAATGCCCCATCAACCATTTGAACCTCCGTGTTCTATTTTTAATTACCTCGGACGTTCAAGTGAGCCGGCAACTAAAAGATATTTAAATAGTCAAGAAGAGTTAGTTGCTCACATATATGTTCTTTTAAATTGTTCTGAAGTTGAACCATATTACATATAATTTCAAAATAGTATTGATTAGTTACAAAAAAAAATTGTAATTAATAAATTAATTGTTATCTTATAGGATGTTTTGTAGTTTGAAAGATGGATTGCCCGAAGATGAAATAAATCATCAATTCGCATCATGGTTTCGATTTAAGGTGAGAAAATTAACTAAATTATTATGTCATTCTATATGTATTTTCGTTTTTGAGGATATTTATTTGCCATTTTTTATACTTTAGATTCTTGAGGATCATATTCAAGTTGCTTCTAGATGATTGTTGTATTATCTGTCATACGGCCCAAAAACACCTGCAATAACATATCCAATGTACTTTTTAATGAGTTTTTGTGGCGCTCTAAGATTTTGAATCAAATAAATCAAATGGTGGTGTTTGTGTGAATGTTGATAATGTGGACTAATCTAGACTTCTAGAAGAGATAATTGAAATAGAGTATCCTAGTCCTTGTTTACGCGTTGTTATATTTAAATGTTTATGATTTGATCCATCACGATGTATAAAAGTTGATGTAATTTATAAGATAGTTGACATAAATATGAAACAAAAATATTCTAAATACGTCATATTCATCCTAGCATAACAAGGTATACAAATCTATTATGCTAATTTTCCTAGTAGGATAAATCAAAATAATTATTGGTTAGTTGTGTGTAAAACAAAAGCAAGGGGCAAAATAGAAGAATTGTAGACAAATGAATAGATATATCAATAGGAGGTGTCAATTATCGAACTATATATATATCGAACTCAATATTCCACTTTATGAAATCAACAATTGTGAGATCAGAATATTCAAATTGAATATGATGATTAAGCATCGACATAAAACGACGAGGAATTGGATAACTCCTCTAATTACATGTTTTAATTGCAATTTATGAATAGACGTTTAAATTTATATGTTATTTCAATTTGTAATTGAAAATTATGGTTGACATTTATTGCATTATAAACATGTTTTTTCCATAGTGAAATAATATTTGAATAACATTAAATTGCATTAGGTGAAGAGGATGATAGTTTTAGTTTGGACATTTTTAGGATTTAAGTTTGCAACATATTTTACAATATACTAAACCACCTTCCAACTTATTTTGTAAAATTTGTGTAATATTAGGTTGTTAAAGGAATTGTAAAATAATTTAAAAAACATGTGATGCATGTTGAGCTCAAAACTTTTTATCTTTTATGTTATGAATTTACATATAAGTTTACAATTTAATTTTTATTATTATGTTGGAGAATAAGTTACAAATTTTCTCTTTACATTTAAATTATAAAATGAGTTGCAAATAATTACATTTATAAATATATAATAGTACAATATGTTTTGCTAATATAATTTTGTTGTTAAATCAATTGTAAAATGATTTAAAAAAATTATATTTTATTTTTCCTTACATAGTTAAATATTTTTTTTACAATTTTTAATATTTTTTTAATGATTTTAAAACTAAAAAATAAAATGTGTATTAGTGTAACTTATTTGACCATCTATATTTATTTGTATGTAGTTAATAAATTAAAAATATTATAATAATATTTTAATTGTAAAAATTGTTAAAAAATATAATTAAGTTAATAATTTTTAAAATTTTAGGAACATAATTTGTAATTTGACTGTAAAAATGTATTATATTATCAATAAATTATAACTTTTTTTTTAAAAAAAAGTGATAAAATATTTTTTCAAGAAAAACAGTTACACTTTATTAACATATTTTTCGACCTATATTATATGTTATTTTGTTATTATTATCGCAAAATTTTGAGCCGGTAAAAACGTTAGAATAAAATAAAGTAAAAAATATATTTAAATGTTTAACGATATAGTTTAAACATTGATTCAAAATAGTGTTGTTTTTATAGTTGAAATGTTAAAATTCTTAAAAAACAATTCTCTTATCGAAAAATAATATGAATTTGAGATTTAAACGTTTCTTTCAATACTATTTGTTTTACAATATATTAATTTTTTGTCAGAATAATTTAAATTATAAAATGTGTGGTAAATTTTCACTATCTTGTTTTTTAGTTAACTTTTGAGTTGCAATTCAATTATTTTGCCAACATTTTATTTTATGTTACAAATATTAGTTGCTAAATGTTTTTTTTTTTTTTTTGTAGTAGAGGGAGTAATAGAATTTGTGTTTAATTTTTTATGTTAACTTATCTAATTAAAATTACTACATTAAATTATTTTCTAAACTCAGCTTAGAAATCAAAGTCAATATCTCTAAAAGTAGATTCTGAACCCAATCAATTGAGAAAAAAAAAAGGAGAAACGTTCAAAAGTTTAATTTTACTTTTGGTCAATAGGCTAGTTTATTTGAAATTCTCCTATATCTTAATCGTGAACGTTAATGATATTATATATATAATGTATTAATATTATATATCATGTTGAGATTAATTATTGGTGTAGTGCACCATTTGATTTAGGAGATTATTGTTTTTTGTTTAACTAAAAATATATATTATATATTATATTTTAACAGTTTAACTTAGGCCTTGTTTGATCTTTGAGTTATTGGGGTTTTATCCGGGTTTTATCCCAAATAACCTTGTTTGATGAAATTAGGAAAAAACCAATTTTTTAATTTTTATTGCCAAAAATACCCCTACCTCTCTTCTCCCCTCTATCAATACTTTAAAAATATATTAATTTAATTTATATTTAAATAAAATTTAAAATATAATTTAATAAAATAAATATTAAAAATTATAGATATATTAATATTAATTTTTATTAATACATCATTTAAAATTTAAATGAATACTAATTTTATAATTATAATTTAAATATTATATAAGATAATAATTTTATTTATATTGTGTATTTATTTTTATTTAATATAATAACATAAAATTTTAAATGAAATAAATTTTATAATATAATAACCAAAAATCAAACAAATCTATTATAGTATTTATTTAGAAAGATAATTTAAAGTTAGTTTATACCTAAAAGAAAAATAATAAATTTCTTTATAAATATTTAATTTAAATGAGATATATTTATAAATTAATTAATATTTTTTATTTAAATATATTTAACTTTATTTAGAATTTATTTTTATTTAATATAATTGTTTTAAATGAAATAATTTATTAATTTAAATTATATGAAAATAAATTTTATAATGTAATAAAATAAATATAATATAATATATATATATATTAATATTATTTTTTAATAATATAAAATAAAATATTTAATTAAAGGGTAATTTTGATATTTTAATTTATAAAATGATTGATTTGATTTGGGATGTGATAGTTGGGTTTTAGGATAAAACCTGGATTTTATCCCAATAACCCAAAGATCAAATGAGACCTTAATACCTTTGAGAATTAAAATATGTATGAGATTAATTAAAGTTACAAATGGTACGACTCCCTAACTCAGCCTAGCCTAACTCAGCCTAGCCTAAAGCGAGTAGTCTATTATTAAAAATAACAAAATATTTAATTAAATTTATTATAATGATATTGTACCTTATTAGTTAGAGATAAAAACTTAAAATTTTTATTTGGTTATGAGTTTAAGTTTGTCAAAAATTAATTTATTATTATTTTTTTTGGAAAAATAGTTTATAGCCAAAAGTGAGAAATGGTCAAAATCAAAGCTAGACAATCTATAATTTTGATGATGACAACAACGACCCTAGAATATCTAGTTGGAAACAAACAAACAAACAAAGATTACAGTAACAAATAACAAAAGCATACAAGACCTGCAATTTTAAAATTCTGATTCTCTTTGACTACTCTTACTATATTTTAGAATCTTAATTCGCAATCCTCAAAACTCAATCTGCATTACTCGAATTTCAACGATTATATTTGTTGGGAAAAACCCTGACAGAAACACAAAAGAAGAAAAAACCAAACGAAAGAACACTAACATAATTTGATAACGGAGTTCGGTCAAAATGTTGCCTACGTCTCCGAGCACTAAGGCTATCAATTAATAAGGATGAAGGGATACAAATATTGGGTGCAATAAACCAAAGAGGGGAGAGTTTCTTTTATACACTAAGAAACTTTCCCAACTCCCATCATCTTCCGATGTGGGATTTATGTTAATTGTGAATATAGTTTCTTTTATATACTAAAAAACTTCTTTCACTCCCATTATCTTTCGATGTGGGATTCTAATTGTGCCAAAAACAACAAATCTCCACCTTGACACAATATCCAAATGCTAATCTTCAATATTAAAAAATAAACCTTCAGTGCTTCCAATTGGCGCTCTTCAGCGCCGACTCAAACGCGGAATATGTTTACCAAATCTAAACAATTAGATTTGGTTTTCCCATGTCTTTCATCTCGAACTCTGTACCCAATTGAGCCTTCAATTTGTCAACTTCATATTGGCTCTTTGATGCTATCATCATATCATCAACGTACAAGAGTAGATAGATGTAAGACTCATCTTGCAATTTGCACAAATACACACATGAATTGAATCTGCTTCTTGTGTACTTGTGCTCAATCATAAACTTATCAAGTCGCTTGTACCATTGTCTAGACGATTGCTTCAACATGTACAATGATCTATTCAACTTGCAAACCCAATTTTCTTTATCAGCAACTTTGAATCCATCTTGTTGATAAATGTAGATTTCCTCGTTCAAATGACCGTGTATGTCTACGGTCTTCACATCTGGTTGAGCTAGTTCTAAATTCATATGCGTTACCAAGCCAACAAAATTCTAATGGAAGAGTGTTTAACAATAGAAGAAAGTACCTCATTATAATCACTTCCTTCCTTCTGAGCGTAGTCTTTAGCTACCAATTTTGTCTTGTAGCGAACATCAAACTTTTCAGGAAATCCTTCTTTCTTAGCAGAGATCCATTTACAACCAATAACTTTCTTCTCTTTTCGTAGATGCGTCAACTTGCATGTCTCAATCTTCTGAAGAGATTGCATCTCATCTTCCATAACACCTCTCCTTTTTCCATTTTCAGTACTTCGACTGACATCTGAAAAAGTGGATGGAACATCATCTACGACTAGAAGTGCATAAGCCGCCATGTCAACAAACCGACCTGGTTTTTGAGTAACTCGTCTTGGCCTGTTTACAGCAATTGATTCACGTTGTTATGAAGGTTCTTGGGTTAGAACCTCTTCCACATTTAACTCTTCATCTGTCGTCGACGAGTCACTTCTAGTTGGGCTTATCTTTATCTGCTCAAACTCCACCTGTTGCGGAGTATAATCAATCTTGTCTAGTGTTATCTTATTCAATATTGAATAATCATCAAAAGTAACATCTCTACTGATAATGGTTTTCTTTGCATCCAAACACCAGAGGCGATATTCTTTAACTCCTATAGTAAATCCCATAAAAGAGCCTTCTTTCCTCGTGGATCCAAATTTGATTCAACTCCATGATAATATATTGTAGAACCAAAAATATGCAAAGAATCATAATCAGTTGCAGGTTTTCCAGACCATACCTCTAATGGAGTCTTGTCACCAAGTGTAGATGATGGTAGACGATTTACCAACTATTGAGCGTATGACATAGCTTCTGCACAAAATTTTCTGTCTAACCCAGTATTAGACAACATACATCAAACTTTCTCCGCCAATATCATGTTCATACGTTTCGATACTCCATTCTGTTGTGGTGTTTTTCTAATTGTGAAGTGTCGAACTATGCCACACTCTTGACATAACTTCTGGAATGGATCATTCTTGTATTCTCCACCGTTATCAGTCCGGAGAATTTTGATCTTTCTTCCTGTCTCTTCTTCAACTTGAGTTTTCCATTTAAGAAAAATCCAAACACTTCACCTTTATTCTTCATAGTAAACACCCATACTCTTCTGAAAAAATCATCAATAAAAGTAACAAAATAATGTCTACCTCCAAGAGAAGGAGTCTTGGCAGGTCGCTAGACATCTGAGTGCACATAATCCAAAATACCCTCGGTGTTATGGATAGCAGTGCCAAATTTTACTTGCATTTGTTTTCCCAGAATACAATGTTCACAAAAATCTAACTTACAAATTTTTGTACCTTTCAATAATCCTTGCTTGACAAGAGTTTGCATAGATTTCTCACCAGCATGCCCCAATCGCATATGCCATAGCTTTGTTGCCTCTAACTCCTTACTGCTCCCGGAAGTTGATACACATGATGTCCCATTAACTGTACTACCTTGATAATAATACAAATTATTACTCTTCCTGATAGCTTTCAACATCACTAGCGCTCCAGATATTACCCTAAGAACTCCATTTTCCAATTTCACATGTAGGCCTTTCGACTCCAAGGCCCCCAAAGAAATGAGATTCTTTTTCATATTCGGTATGTACCGAACATCTCTAATAATTTGGGTGGATCCGTCATCATCCCTCAGCTTGATTGAACCTATCCCCCTTTATTTTACATGTATTAGCATCTCCCATGTAAACAACTCCACCATCTAGCTCCTTAAAGTCAAAGAACCACTTTCGAACTGGTGTCATATTATAAGTGCAGGCTGAGTCCAATATCCACGCATCAGGATGTGATGTTGTGTGTGACATCGATAAAGAGTATTCTGAATCTGCATCACCTTTGTTTTCTACAACATTCGCATCTTCAGAATCTTTCTCTTTTTTCTTCAACTTTGGGCAGTTAATTTTCCAATGTCCTTTCTCACGACAAAAAGCACATTCATCTTTGGCAACTCTACTTTCAGATCTTCTTCCTTTCCCTTTTGATTTGCTCTGCTGACGGCCCTTGACTATCAATGCTTCATCCTCTGTACCTACTTTGCTTTTCCTTTTATCCTGTTTTCTCAATTCATGACTATATAAAGCAGAACTTACAGCATCAAGAGAAACATTTCTCTTCCCATGAAGTAACGTTGTTTCTAAGTGTTCAAATTCATCAAGAAGGGACGATAGCAACATCAACGCAAGATCTTCATCCTCAAACCTAACGTCAAGGTTTAACAGATTTGCTACTAATTCATTAAACTTAGTTATATGCTCATTCATAATAGTACATGATTGGTAATCAAACCGGAACAGTCGCTTCTTCATAAGAAGCTTATTCTGACCACTCTTCTTCAGAAATTTATCTTTCAATGCTTGCCACAGTTTCTGTGCAAAAGTTTCATTCTTCACAACATACTTCTGCTCTCTGGACAGGCATGATCAAATTGTTCTGCACGCCAACCGATTCATGATACTACATTCTTTTTCTTCTATACCATATGGTTTTCCGACTTTAATAACAACATCTAGACCCTGCTGAAAAAAACAATCTAGAACCTCACCTTGCCACATGCTGAAATGTCCAGTTCCATCAAAGATTTCCATTGCAAACTTCAAATTCGACATCGGTGTCCTCGTCCAAGATGACGAAGGAGTTGACGCCCCTTTTGAAGACTCCACCATGTCAAGGACGAACCTTCGGCTCTGATACCACTTGTTGGGAAAAACCCTGACAGCAACACAAAAGAAGAAAAAACCAAACGAAAGAACACTAACAGAATTTGATAACGGAGTTCGGCCAAAATATTGCCTACGTCTCCGAGCACTAAGACTATCAATTAATAAGAAATAAGGGATACAAATATTGGGTGCAATAAACCAAATAAGGGAGAGTTTTTTTTATACACTAAGAAACTTCCCTAACTCCCTTCATCTTCCGATGTGGGATTTATGCTAATTGTGAATATAGTTTCTTTTATATACTAAGAAACTTTTTTCACTCCCATTATCTTTCGATGTAAGATTCTAATTGTGTCAAAAACAACAATATTCACGTCGCATCCTCATATTGTTTGACTTTAGGCTTTACTATTGGTGATTGAACTGTTGCAGATGATAATGTTTGTTTGTGAGCTGTGTTTACATCCTTCCCTTGGGTTAGATTGCTTTAGTTGAGCCAACACTTATCTGATAAAAGGAGTTTTGTTTCAGTATTTTAGAAACTTTACAATTTCCTGCGCATTTATTGACTTCAACTTCGCCTGAGTTGCTTCGATCTACTTTCATAGTCTCCTTTTCACTTTCTTCTATTATTTTTCTATCACTTCCATCTTCTAATTTTCCATTGTTTTCAACCCCTAATTCTTCACATTATTCTTTCTCTAATTTTTCTTTCATTTTCATCCTCTAATTCTTCATTTCACCTTCCTTTGATTTTCATCCTCTCAATCCTCTGAATCTTCAACATTTTTATCCTCTGTTTCTTCATCTTTAGTTTTCCTTAGATGCCTTCTAATTTCTGATTCTTTAGTTTCCTTTTTCTGGGCTTTTTCATTCTGCTCCTAAACTTTTAGTATTTCCTTCTACTCCTGAATTCTCAGGATTTTCCGTTGTTCTTCAATTGCTTTTGCACATTTATTACTAACATGTTCAAAGTATTGCAAAACACACATCTGTTTGACATCCATTCATATGAAATATCCATGACTTTGAATTTATCTCTTCTGTCAATCACTATCATTTTTGTTGGTAGAGTACTTTTAGGATGCACTTCAATGCTTATCCTAGCATATGTGATGTGTTCATTTTCTTTCGTGATTTGGTCCATATACAATGGTTTTCCCAGGAGACTAGCAAAATGACTAAGTGTTTCTGCATTGTACATATGAGCCGGGATGTTTCTTAGTTTAAACCAAATTTGAGCAATTTCTTTTGATTTGCTAAGTAGGTTCATTCCTTCATACCATCTTTCTAGCTTCATATAGTTTGACCCAACATAAGTATGTCCCAACTTTAGAATATTCTCCAGATTTGTTTCATACTTGAAATTTAGGAAATAAAGATCATTGATATTTGCAGATACCTTTTCCAGTCCAATGTGCTCTTATTGCTTTAGCAAGGCATCCTTAGTGATCGAGAAAGATACACGATTCTTTCATATGTAGTTACCAACAACTACATATTCCCACTCTTTAATGCACTTCTTTTCAACTTCAAGGGATAATTTAAACTCAAAAGGAGAATTGAGAATCTCAACATTTGGTTTAAAATCCACCAAGTAAATTTTGAACTATTTAAACTCTTGATTTTTAGGCACTTCATTAGCTCTCGCATTATTTCTACATAACAACTAACTATTTTATCATATTCTTCCTTTTTGAGTAAATTATATTCCTAAAGATAGTGAATATTAAGTTGGGTCATAGACTGTTGGGTTTTTTTCTTATAAAGAACAATCTCTTCTTTCTTAGTTTGAAAAAACAATTTCGTAATTTGATTCTTTAGTCCGTAGAGATTAGCCCTTTCATTATATCCAACACTCTATTTTCCATCATTGTTAACTTATGTTTGAACATTTTTTTTTTGTCTTTTTTGTTTTATTTTGAGAATTTTCTCCATTTTCTTTTTTCTCTATTTCAACATTTTCAGAACTCCATTTCTGCTCTATTTTAGATTTCTCAGAACACTGTTTCTGCTCTGTTTCAGCCATCGCTTTCTTACTTGTGTCAATTTCCCCGAAGTCTTTTACTTCTTTCACCTTATTTTTGTTCTTTTTCCCCATTGTTGAAGAGCAGAATACAGTAATAAAACATAGTAAATACAGAAATGGGGTAATTCAAAACCCCTGAAGATTTAGTGACAAAATCGCTTTGAATGACAATTTTCTGAGAACACCCAAGATTAGAGAACTAACCAACGCTCGCGACTAGGAAATAAGAGTCCAAAAGAGCTAACGACCCATTTTTGAGAGATTTAGGGTTAACGATACTTACTTCACGAATTGTTTCATTCGTGTCGATCGATCGTGTCTTTCGTGACGATCGTGCCGTTTGTGGCGATCGTGTCGTTCGTGCCGATCATGTCGTCGATTGTGAGGTGCTAATCGTGCCGATTCTATTTTCAATTGAAGAACGATATTTCTTATTTTTTGGATGATGCAATTGAATTTCTGTTTTGTTATTATTGCTGAGTAAATGATGTATACGTTTTTGGAGAAGAATTTTAAGGATCTCAACATTTGGTTTAAAATCCACCAAGTAAATTTTGAACTATTTAAACTCTTGATTTTTAGGCACTTCATTAGCTCTCGCATTATTTCTACATAACAACTAACTATTTTATCATATTCTTCCTTTTTGAGTAAATTATATTCCTAAAGATAGTGAATATTAAGTTGGGTCATAGACTGTTGGGTTTTTTTCTTGTAAAGAACAATCTCTTCTTTCTTAGTTTGAAAAAACAATTTCGTAATTTGATTCTTTAGTCCGTAGAGATTAGCCCTTTCATTATATCCAACACTCTATTTTCCATCATTGTTAACTTATGTTTGAACATTTTTTTTTGTCTTTTTTGTTTTATTTTGAGAATTTTCTCCATTTTCTTTTTTCTCTATTTCAACATTTTCAGAACTCCATTTCTGCTCTATTTTAGATTTCTCAGAACACTGTTTCTGCTCTGTTTCAGCCATCGCTTTCTTACTTGTGTCAATTTCCCCGAAGTCTTTTACTTCTTTCACCTTATTTTTGTTCTTTTTCCCCATTGTTGAAGAGCAGAATACAGTAATAAAACATAGTAAATACAGAAATGGGGTAATTCAAAACCCCTGAAGATTTAGTGACAAAATCGCTTTGAATGACAATTTTCTGAGAACACCCAAGATTAGAGAACTAACCAACGCTCGCGACTAGGAAATAAGAGTCCAAAAGAGCTAACGACCCATTTTTGAGAGATTTAGGGTTAGCGATACTTACTTCGCGAATTGTTTCATTCGTGTCGATCGATCGTGTCTTTCGTGACGATCGTGCCGTTTGTGGCGATCGTGTCGTTCGTGCCGATCATGTCGTCGATTGTGAGGTGCTAATCGTGCCGATTCTATTTTCAATTGAAGAACGATATTTCTTATTTTTTGGATGATGCAATTGAATTTCTGTTTTGTTATTATTGCTGAGTAAATGATGTATACGTTTTTGGAGAAGAATTTTAAGGATCCATCGCCGGATAATTTCGTCAGAATATCGCCGGAAAATTCTAATACGAAATCTCCAGAACTTTTATCTCTCTAGAACTATATTGGATGATGACAACATTAATGAACGAGTACAACCTTTTAACCAACTAAGTTAATAAGACTTTATTAAAATGTGGGCACAAGGGATTAAACATATAGCCTGTAAAAACACTTAACCATTTAACTAGGCGCATAATTTGCCACCTTACGGGCTTGAACCCAGGATCTCACAAGAAGACTGGGGATATCCACCTCTTATTGCCGCTAGGCTAAAAGAGAGAATAAAAAAATGTGGCCACAAGAGGGTTAAGCACATAGTTCGCAAACACACTTATCCATTTAACCAAGTGCAGAACTTGTCGATTGACGAGTTCGAACCAAGATCTCTCAATGTGGCTAGAAATATCTACCTTTTGTTGCTGCTAGGCTAGAAGAGGGGATGAAATAAGGTAACAAAAAAATAATATCGAACTTTTTTCTACTAGGGTTGGGGACGGCTCTGGGTATATCATAAATGTAATATATTGTTGAGGTATTCTTTGACATTGTGGTGGGTTTTAACTTCCGGGTAAATGGGTAAGGGTTTTCTATTATGAAAACGAGTTAGGGTATAAATACATTTTTTTGATATTTTCTCTTAAGACACAGTAAGGTTGAGAGAGAGTGAACAGATCTAAGGTTTTTCTAGTTTTTTTCTTATTCTTTGGTTGATCTAAAGAGATGTTGCGGGAGCTTTTGATTGTGGAGTATTCCAATCATTCCTAGAATAATCACTTCTTTCATTTGAGAGAAGTGTTTAATTTCTAAGAAAATCTATGGTTTTTTTTGTTGCAAAACCCAACAGTGGTATCAGAGCATCATTAATTGGTTACGTATTTTAATATTAGAGTAGAGTGCTCTACTGGATACCCGACAAAATTCATAGAGGAGATCAACTGGTTTCTTTGATAGGATTTTCGTTAGTTGTTAAGACAGTTTTAATGGGGAAATATAGACTTGATATGGTGAGTGTGAATTGTACAAACTATAGGCAATGGAAAATGATAATTAGTGATCTATTAGTTTTAGATGATTTTAATGAAGCAAAAAATGAGAGTGTTAGACTTGAGTGTACAAAAGAGGCTGATTGGAAAAAGGCAAATAGAAAGGCGTGTAACTTTATTCGTTCGTGAGTTGATGTAAATGTTGTGCACCATGTTGAGAACGAGACTATGACGTATGGTGTGTGGAGAAAACTTGAAGCTCTCTATGCTGGGAGATCACTAGGAAATAAAGCAGCACGGGTACAAATGTTGATGAACCTTAAGTACATTGATAATATCAATTGTTGAACACTTGAATGAATTTCAAAATAATTTGAATCAGCTGGGTAGTATGAAGTTAAACTTTGATGATGAGATACAAGCACTTTTAGTCTTTGGCTCTTTGCCTACAAGTTGGGAGACATTTGTCACCAGTTCCTTACTTAATGAGGAGAATCGAAAGGAGGATAAAGATATGTTGGACCAATAGAGGAAGATCAAAGAATAATAGAAGTGGTTCGAGTAGGGACAAGTCTAGAAGTAAGTCTAAAGCTCCGAAGAAGGATGGTTCTTGCCATTATTATGGAAAATGGGTCGTTGGAAAACGAGTGCTGAACATTTAAAAATGATAAAGAAAATGGTACAGTGAAGCCCAGAGAAAAGAAAGAACAAAGTGTAGATACATCTACTTATGCTTCAGATGGTGAATTGACATATACTTCTAAATATCAAGACTCATGTCTTAGCACATCTTCAAATAAAACAGTATGGATTGTTGACACATGTGCCTCAATTCATATTACTCCATATAAAGGTTACTTCCAGTCCTATAAAGTTGGTGATCATGGTGAGCTTCGCATGGGTAAAAGTGGTGTGTCCAAGATAGGATGTCTTGGTGATGCTATAATTGAGATAAACATGGGTTGTTTCCTTCCATTGAGAGATGTAAAACATGTTCCTAATTTGATAATGAATTTGATTTCCGTAGGTAAGCTCGATGATGGAGGCTACCATAATGTTTTTAGTGGTGGAGCATGGAAGCTAAGCAATAAGTCATTTCTTGTTGCACGAGATAAGAAATGTTGTTCCTTATACAAGACAAATTTGAAAATTGTCTATGATGTAGCATATTCTATTGTGATGGAGTCATCCTGTGATTTGTGGCACAAGAGCCTAGGTCACATTAGTGAAAAATGGATGAATGTTTTGATCAAGAGGAATGAGTTGCCGAATATCAAGGATGCTCATCTTGAAATTTGTGAGCATTTCTTGAAGGGTAAGCAGCACAGAGTCCCCTTTAGTAAGTCGAAAGTGGAATTGAAAAAAGAATGTCCTTTAGCTGATCCATACTAATGTATGTGTTCCTATGAAAATTAAATCCATAGGTGGTGCTTCTTATTTTGTAACCTTCATAGACGGTGCATCTAAGAAGGTTTGGGGGCTTATACTATAAAGTCCAATGATGAGATTACAGCAAGGTTCAATGTCTTTCAAAAGCTGGTTGAAAGAAAGACGAAAAAAAACTGATGAGGGTGCGGTCAAATAATGGGGAAGAGTATATATGCTCATTTGATGATTATTACAAAGAGTAGGGTATTCGACATGAATAGAGTGTGTCCAAGACTCCACAACAAAATGGAGTGGCAGAAAGGATGAACAAAATAATGTTAGAACGGATGAGGAGTATGATCTTCTATGCCAGGTTTGGCTACATTTTTGGACTGAAGCCATGAGCACTGTAGTGTATATGATCAATCGTCCTCTCTCCAAGCCATTGAATAATAAGTGTGCAGAAAGCGTCTGGTCAGGTAAAGATGTTAGTTATGACTATTTATGTGTTTTTGGTTGTGGAGTTTTTGTACATGTTCTAAAATATGAGAGGTCTAAGTTAAATGCAAAAACCAGGAAATGCATATTTTGAGTTATGGTGATGAAAAGTGGGAATACAAGTGTTATTACTTAGTGGACAAGAAAGTTTTGAGAAGTAGAGATGTGGTATTCCTTAAAGATCAGACTATTGAGAATTTTGAAGATGGTGACAAACTTGATGCACACATACGTGATCTTCCTAGGTCTTGAGTTGTCTCGTGATGTTGAGGAGATAAGGCCACATGTAACTTCAGACTCGGATAGTGATGATGATGTTCCTCAGGGTCAATATGTAGGACATGGAAATGATACAGAAGTTGATCTTGGTGATAATTGATGCTGACTTTGAAGTTCAGCAAGAAGATGGAAATCAACAAAATCAACAAACATAGGTACTAAGAGGTCTAGTAGGGAGAAAAGATTAAGTTTTAAGTACTCTGCTACAGAGTATGTCTTTCTAACTGATTTTGGAGAGCCTGTATGCTATAAAGAGGCTCTTGAGGATGCTTACAAGGAAGAATGGCTAGCTGTCATGGATGAAGATATGAAGTCATTGGAGAGACCAAAGAACAGAAAAGTATTACAAAATAAATGGGTGTTTAAGATAAAGCAAGAGGGTGATGATAACAAGCCAAGATACAAGGCTAAGTTAGTTGTCAAAGTTTTTGGCCAAAGACATGGAATCGATTATGATGAGATTTTCTCACCGGTAGAGCAAATGACTTCCATTCGAGTGGTGTTAGGTATAACTGCTTGTATGGATCTTGAGGTTGAACAACTTGATGTCAAGACTTCATTTCTCCACGGTGATTTGGATGAAGATGTTTATATGGAGAACCTAGGTTACAATAAGAAAGGTGAGGAAAGTAAGGTGTGCAAGCTTATCAAAAGTCTGTACAGTTTGAAGTAAGCACTAAGGTAGTGATATCTTAAGTTTGAGTCGTTCATAACTATCCATGGGTACATGAAGACGTTTATAGATCATTGAGTATGTGCAAAAGTTTGTTTCTAATGATTTTATTATACTTCTCCTATATGTTAATGACATGTCGATTGTAGGGAGAGACAAGCTCAAGATTATCAGGTTGTAAAAGGATTTGGCTAAGTCTTTTGAGATGAAAGACTTGGATCAAGCAAGAAAAATTCTTGGAATACAGGTCATTTATCTCCTAAGGATGAAGAGGAAGACAAGAAATGTGCAAGGTTCCATATGCTTCAATAATATGAAGTTTGATGTATGCAATGGTCTGCACAAGACCGAATATAGCTCATGTGGTTGGAGGTTTTGTGTTATGGTACTGGAAAACCACATGTTGAAGGTTTTTCTTATTCATATATGAGTGGTGATATTGACATAATGAGATCAACTTTAGGGTATCTATTTACCTTTGAAGGAGGAGTTGTATCATGGCAGTCTCGTCTACACAAATGTGTTGTTTTGTCTACTACAGAAACTGAATATATTACAATTATTGAATATTGTAAGGAAATGAAATGGATGAAGTAATTATTGAAGGAACGTGTATAGCACAAGACAAGTTTGTGGTGTTTAGTGACTTATAATGTGCTATACATGTGAGCAAGAATCCAAGTTTACATTCACGTTCAAAACACATCAAAAGAATGTATCATTGGATCTGTGAAGTGCTCAAGAAGAATGAGTTATACTTGGAGAAAGTACATACGGATGACAACAGGCCAGATATGATGACAAAGGGTTTGCTAAGAGGCAAACATGAGATATGTTGTGTCAAAGCCGAAATGGTTTTGGCAGGGATATCACGATGATGAATGTTTAAAAGCATTCTTCCATGGCTGGAAGGGGGAGAATTAGCCATTGTGGGTCAGAGTTTTCTATTATGAAAACGGGTTATAGTATAAATACATTTTTTGTATTTTTTTTGATACAATAAGATTGAGAGAGAGTGAATATATCTAGAGTTTTTCTGTAGTAGTATAAAAACACACTCTCTCAATTAGTAGAAGCCTTCTTGTTGTTGCCTTGATTGGAAATGATGATTGGTAGATGACCAATCACTATAGGCCTATAACGATTGGTCTAATAACCAATCGCTATTACCTAAATCATGTAGCGATTGGTTTAATCAATCACCACTTTCTAAACCCTATATCGATTGGTTAACATACCAATCGCTACTTCCCCATTAGTCTATAACGATTGGTTACTTAACCAATCGCTATAGATTAATGAGAAAATAATCGCTATAGAATGTTTGGATAGTAGAGATTGGTTAATAAATCAATTGTTACATGCTAATATAATTAAAAATATTTAATTTAATAATATTACCATACCAAATATAAAACTGAACATTAAAATATAACCATAATTAAACCATAAACACCAAATCCTCAATTTAACCAAAATCATAACCAATGTTATTAAACAAACACAGACATCCAAATTAACCACAGCATTCGACCTAACAATCCGAACACTTTGAAAATTAAGCATTATTATATATATAGTTTAGTGATGTCTTCTTCATTTAAAGTATTATTAATATATTTGTAAACTTCTTTTAATATTTTCATCGCATACCATAATAAAAGTAAATATATATTTTATTTTATTTTATTTTAAGAGAAGTTGAAATTTCAAATACAATTCTCATTATGATCACATTAATTGAAGTGGTCACTTGAAACATTGAAAGTGGTTACATTGTATTATTTCACTTTTGTTTGTTTAGATAATGCGTCTGTTTGTTTGTGTGAACAAGTGGGAAAAGAATTATTATTATTATTATTATTATTTGAAAAAGTAGCCAACATGTTGGGAAAGGGTCAAACGACATATGGGCCCAAGATATATCTCAAATTAAAAAAAGAAAAAAAAGAAGAAGAGAGATTTGTCGATTTTGGTCTCTACCAACAAATTCCTCTTAATTATTCCAAAGGAACATATATTTAATGAAGTAAAAAGCTATTTTAATAAGAACAAGAGAAATTAATTCAGAATAAGCTAACTTAATTTAAAAATATTAAAATTTTTCATGCCTGGCTGAAAGTGATAAATAGGATCATCCAAATTTAAGGTTAATATTTTAAAACCATTTTACAAATTAATTCAATTCACCAATTATTTCTTTTTTTTTTACACAAATAACTTAGTAGGTTGAGCTTGCCTAGAGCTTTTTGCAAAACTCTATTAGATAAATAGTATTTAAGGAATTGAGATAAATACTTAGCATATATAAGATGATGAAGTTTATAATTTTCTAGATATCCACGTATATAAAATGATGCACACAACCTATAAATACATATACATAATATTGTAACCAAATTAAATAAACCAAATAAAAGAGAGAGAGAGAGGATTGCCCATGTCATATCATTGTTCTTCTTTTTTCTTCTTAATTAGTTCAAAGTTTATTTTCTATTGTAGATTTAATTACACATAGATTTAATTACACATATCTATATATATATAATGATGCTTAATTTTTAAAGTGTTCGGATTGCCGGGTCGAGAGCTGTGGTTAATTTGGATACTTGGGTCGGATTGTGGGTTTACCCGTTTTTAAATTTAAAACGGTTAAAAATAAAATTAAAAATGCTAGAGGTATGTTTCGAACTTGCAACCTAACAAAACAAGTACAACTCTTTAACCAACTAGGCTACAAAGACTTTATATATTAAATTCAAACACCAAATTTGATAAATGCGGGACGTTTTAACATAAATATAAGTTCAACTTTTTAACTAACTAATCTATATATATATAATGATGCTTAATTTTTAAAGTGTCCGGATTGCCGGGTCGAGAGCTGTGGTTAATTTGGATACTTGGGTCGGATTGTGGGTTTACCCGTTTTTAAATTTAAAACAGTTAAAAATAAAATTAAAAATGCTAAAGGTATGTTTCGAACTTGCAACCTAACAAAACAAGTACAACTCTTTAACCAACTAGGCTACAAAGACTTTATATTTTAAATTGAACACCAAATTTGATAAACGCGGGACGTTTTAACATTAATATAAGTTCAACTTTTTAACTAACTAATCTATATATATATAATGATGCTTAATTTTTAAAGTGTTCGGATTGCCGGGTCGAGAGCTGTGGTTAATTTGGATACTTGGGTCGGATTGTGGGTTTACCCGTTTTTAAATTTAAAACGGTTAAAAATAAAATTAAAAATGCTAGAGGTATGTTTCGAACTTGCAACCTAACAAAACAAGTACAACTCTTTAACCAACTAGGCTACAAAGACTTTATATATTAAATTCAAACACCAAATTTGATAAATGCGGGACGTTTTAATATTAATATAAGTTCAACTTTTTAACTAACTAATATATAATAATGTTGAGTAAATAGATACTTGGGTCGGATTATGTGTTGACCCACCCATAAATTTAAAACGGTTAAAAATAAAATTAAAAATGTTATCCGTAATTTTTTTCACGGTTTTTTATATTATTACTCGTGCAAATGCACGGACTAAATGCTAGTTAATTAAAAGACTATTGTTTATTTAATTCTACGAATATTTAAAAATAAGTGTTTTTAAATAAGTCATAAATAGTGTCGGCCAATCCCCCAGTTGACTATTAACTATTTAATTAATTAATTAAGCAATTATCAGAAATTAATACACGTACTTACAACAACATATGTGAGTGGATTGATCATGATCATTAATTCATGGTGGATTAATTAGTTTGATTTTTTTTTTCTAAAAAAAACATAAAATAAAAAAGTTATTTGAATTTTAAATTGCAACTGTTAAATAATTTTTATTTTATTTTAAATTTAATAAGAATAAAATAAAAATATTTTAGTTAATAAAATGAATAATTGGATGATTAGAATACTTAAATATATGATAGTAGATTAATAAAAAAATGAGAGAAATGACTAGGGAGAGAATTTGAGAGATATTTGGTTGAAAAAATAATAAATTTTTTCTCTCCTCACATTTTATTCTTTTTTTCCAGTCAGTGTCATTTTTTCAGTCAGGGATGTGGTGACAGGTTATTTCCTTTCTCATTCCCCCTCTCAAATTTCTTCACCTATCACTCCTTATAAAAAAACACATAAAAATCATAAAAAAACACACACAAAAATCAGACGAGTTGAAAGTGCACGTACACCTAAGCTAACCAAGTTGGATGGATGATCCATGATCTGATATTGATTATAACTTGCAAAAAAAAGTTTTTGAGGACAAGATTCATATATAGTAGACGTCTCCCCGGCCAACTTACATTATATTATTGATGTGTAATGTGGGTGGGGCATAAAAAAACAAAAAAGAGACATAAATTAATTGTATGATGCTCACCTTGCCATTGCTCTAGGGTTCAAAGTACATTGAAAGCCCTATCCTCACCTCTTAGTTTGTTTATGGTCTACTTTTTTTTTCTTTTCTTCTTTTTCTTATCTGATCAGTCCCTCAGACGGGCAGGAACTATTTGTATGCCATCAAATCAATGTCTTTGGTCAAACAAAACACAGTCATCATGTCTTCCAACTTTTGCGTGTTGTGTTTGGGAGAGGACGGTTTGGCCCTCGACAGGCCTATCTATCTATCTATCAACATCCCACAACCAGCTTCATGGGGATATATATGTTATATCATTCATCAATGAGATTGAAAGTATCATTTCATGTTAAACAACACACGTTCGCGCGCCTACTTAACCGGCCTTAGTCTCTAACATTTTACTATATTTTAATTTCACATTTAAATCTAATTAAGAGAATAGGAGAATATATATATGCTTCACCTTAAATATTGAATAATTTAATTTCCTAGGTTTCACTCCCATGTATTATTGTCCCACTCTCAGTATATATAGTACATCCACTGCCACTGATTATTCATTTCTCTGACAAGTAACACATGCTATCTTATATTTTACCATTTATTTATTATATATACGTACGTAGATAAATTATTAACGTTGAAAAATCATCTCTTAACAAGGATGTCGTTCAATATTTTCTGACAAAGTATCACTTTTATATGATTTAATACTTAGTTTGTCATTCCTAGTATAATATAGTAGGCTCCTTCATCTCCTGATTCAACTTATAATTAATATGAACATATATAATAATCTCTCAATCATCATGTAAATATAGGGTTCGATATTTGCGTAGTAATATGTTTTAGTAATTTTGTATAATAGACTAACATAAAAATTATAATCAAACAAGTTTAAACCCAATTTTCTCTCAACCTCTTTCGTGAATAATTAAGTTGGAACAAATAATCTTTGTATAAGCTGAATCTTATCAAACGTACCTTACGTACCTTAAGCTGGAACGAATAAGCTAATAAGTATAAACTGAATCAAACTTACCAATATTTTGCACAATTTTCTTTCCTCCTCATCCCTCGAAGTTTAATCATAATTTCAGCATTTATTTTCTCTATAACACTTTATAATATATTTATTTATTTATTTTCTCTTATCTTTAATTTTTTTCATTTTTTAAATATATAATATTATATATATATATATATAATATTATTAAAAATAAAATAAAAAAAAAATGAATAAATTGAGTTTATAAGCTGAATTTAAACTTACGCAAAACGTAAATAAGATCAAGCTAGAGCCAAGAAACTGAGTATAAGATAAATCAAACTTTTCTAGTATAGTATTTCAGGTAATATATTTAGGCATGGTTGTGAAGTATCTTTAATCTCCATTGTCATATATATATTTTTAATTCGGAAAGGAATGAAATTGATTGATCAGGATTATAGAACATAATCTAAAAAATATGAGTAATTATTTAAAAAACATTTAATTAACGTCACTTATTTAATTAAAAAGGTGGCCATTGCAAAATAATAATTAAGTGACGAATGGCTAAAACAATCCTATGATAGAACATTAATCTTTATTAAATGCTGGTTTTATTCATGTTAATTATTTATATCAATTAAAATATTAAGATTTTATTATTATTATTTTATCAAATTTAAAATTAAAATATAAATAAATTAACATTATATTACGATATTACATTAAGGGTGTTCAATATTTGGTCGGAACCGAATATTCGACCGAATTCACCGAATTCGAATTTCATTTTCGATTTTCGAATCGAATTTCAAACTAATTCGAATTTAAATACGGTTTTCGAATTGATTTTCGAGTTTGAGTTTCAACTCGAAAACCAAACCGAAAACCGAATTCATTTTTTATTATTTATTGTTCTATTTTTTATTATTTATTTTTCCAAACTTAGCTTAAGAAAAAAGTTCAAAATAATCAAATTATAATAAAAGAGTTGAATTTATTTTGAGTTATGCTAGTTCTAAAAATTAAAAAAAAAAAAAAAAACGAATTCGATTTGAATTCGAATTATTCAAAATTCGAACCGAATATCAAATTCGAATTCGGTTCGGTTTAATTAAAATTTATTCGAATTCGGTTCGGTTTTCGAATTGGCTAAAAAAATAAAAATTCGAACAAACCGAACCGAGAAACTCGAATAACCCTAAAACCGAACCAATGAACACCCCTAATTACAATTGACTAGCACCATTAAAATAAAATAATAAAATAATGAGAAAAAAGTCCGTAACATTAACTAATAAACTACTGCAAATAAATAAAATTAAACATATATAAATATTTAACAAATAAATTAAATAATTGGTGCAAATAAAAAAAATAGGTCAATTAAGCATATTAAACACATACAACTTTAGCACAGCTTTAGCATTTTAAATAGACTAAATACTATTAACCCTATAACATTTAAGAATTCAATCAAATTAGTCTTAATAAGAACATGGTTTTTTTTTTTGCATAACTTATCATCAATATATTAATTAAAATATGAATTTATTAAAAATAATATATTTTTATTTATTTTTTAAAATAACATATTTTTATAAAAATATAACTTATTTTTTCAATTAATTATACAATATCTCAAATAACCCAAAACCGAACAAAGCCTAACCAATATAAAAACAAAGAATTGGTCCACAGATGAAACCGACCGACCGACCAGTGCCCACCACCATCAGTTGCATTTTGATAACCGCCAAAAAAAAAATAAAGTCCTATCTTGTTTTCATTAATCCCTTGCTGACCCTCCCACTGTCCGCCAACTTTATATATATTAATTATTAGCTCTTCTTAATTTTGTTCATTCTTTCCACTTCTTTTAGGTCGGATCTTGGGTAAGCCCAACTACGTGCTCCCTAAGTCTCTTCTAACACGGACATTCAAAATCAGAAAAATTTAAACAAAATATCACAATTTTTCGAACCGCTACTATATATAATTCAAAATAACTCATCGGTGCTAACTTTGTAAAAATAAAATTAAAATGAAAAAAAAAGTTGTTTAATTTTATTTTGTTTATTAAACACTAATTCCTTCCTTCAAATTAAATTGATGATCTTTCTAAGTTCCAACAATTCTGAATACTAAGAGTCTCTATGTTGTCATTTTTGTTTGTAGGTGATAATTTCGTGAAATCTTAGTTTGTAACATAATGAAAAATTAAAAGTCTCAATAAAAAATAGAATAATAGTCAAAAACACTTCATTTGTTCAATTATATTATTTTCTTCACACAATAGAATTCTATTGTGAAGTCCTTATCAGTCAAATGTGCTTGAGATGAGTTGAGTCAATAAGTAAACGTATTAATATATAATAAGACTATGACTTAAATTAATATTATATATAAATAGTTAATAATAAAATGAGATTATTGGAAAAGCTAATTAAGTAGCATAACAAATAGTTAGATATATATAGATCCAAGTAGCAATCTGTATTTGGAAGTGGTCAACGTCGACGTGAGAAATTGAATAGATGATGTATGCACTTACCCATGCAAAGGAAATTAATTGTGATTATGGATTAATTAAAATAAATAAAAGTTGGTTTTGGTACTACAAATTAAATTGGATTAGGCTGGAGGGGTTGACACGTAGGCACTATGGGAAATAAAAGTTTGATTTTGTAACTTCAATTTATATATATAAGAGGATATAACGCGGGATTTTGATCATCAAAAACGTGTTTAATGCACCATCATCTTTTCTTTTTCTCTCACTCTCTCCTTAAATATTTTAAATTTTATATTTACAAATATTTTATATTTATTTAAAATGAACTATATGTAATTGTATTAAAAGATAGAGTAATATGCAGTAAGAGATTAAAGATTTTAAAACCAAAATAAAAAGGGGAAAAAGTAAACCAAAACAAAATCTAATTTTTTTTATTAAAAAATCATTTCAATTTTTTATAATTTTTTAAAATAAATCAAAGAGAAAAAAAATATATATATTAAAGATTAGGAATGACAACGCACACTACCTAAGGATGATATTGTACATTTACCCGACCCTTACCTACTTGTCGTTGACAGGTGCCTTAATTTTAATTCTCATCCCTCGTAACCACCGAATGCCCAATCCCTGAAGGGTATTCAAAATACTCGATATTATGACATTTTCTCCCTAATTTTGTATTAATCAACCTGAAATAAGTCAAAATTAGAAGATTAAGGAAGGCTAAAGTTAGTACTTAGAGCGAAAAATTTAAAAGGGAAAGAAAGTACTAAAGAAAGTTCTAAATATATCATAGGAATAATTATAATATATATGAACTATTTTTATGTAGTTTCAATATCGATTATTACTACTTATTCCCGAATCCGAACACAACAACCCAACAGATATTTCATTTAACTCCCTATTTTGACCCGATCGATATCGATTTAAATTATCCATTCCCGACCCATTAAGAGAATATCGACCAAATGAAGACTAGTGGTCATTCATGTACAATTAATAAGCTCAAAAGTTATAAAAAAAATTTTTGAAACCATTAGTATTGAGTAGTATTTTTTTTAACAAAGTGAATATATATATATATATATATATATATATTATTTTAATTATTAGGTATCAAAATTACGTAGACAAAGATTATGAAAAAATAATTCTTCTAAAATCATAAGAAATTAACGTAATATTTTTTAATAGAATCAAACATAAAATTATTTTTCTTTTTCTTAATAAAGATTCTTTCCAATTTACCTAACATAATTTAAAACACTGAAAGAGTCTCAATTTTGAATTTTTTTTTATCATATTTGTGTAGACAATTAGTTGTGATTTTCCTGTTTTGCTGTCAACACTTCAATAGATTTTTGGGAGCTTCCTTTCCTCTTTTATTTCTTCAACATGAGTTCTTAATTTGTTGAGGCCATAATATTATAAACTTATCTGATCATACAAATATTATATTTTTGGCAAAAATAATGCATTTTTAACTTAGTATTTGGCTCGCCTAAAAATAATATAGATATTTATGATAAGTGATACATTAATTAACTTTTTAATTAAGTGCGACTTAATTAATGATATAAATGTTTAATAAATAATATATAAAAAAAGTGATACTGTTTTTCATTAAATAAATGGCCATTTAAGTTGTGTTGAGTGTTTTTATAAGCAGGTTTAAATTTTGAATTATGTTATATAAGTATCGAATTATCATAATTTTAGTTATTTGAGCATTTGTAATTAACAAAATTATATTTTATTATCTTGATGTGTTATTTTTCTAATTAATTTGTCACGTTTGTAAATGATAAAATAATTATAGATATTTTGAACTTGTTTAATTTTTAAAATTGAATACTTTGTTGATAACTATGTATTTTAAATTGTCTAATCTTATTTAGGTGGCATGACTCTCTTGCTTTCATTCAAAACATTTTTCAAAACATTTCTGGTGAGAAAATAAATTTATTTTTCATAAAATACTAAAAAAACATTATAACGCCTACAATTTTAGGTTCTAAACAAATTATTTAATTTATTTCAATCACGTGTAAATATTTTCATGAAATAATTAATTTGTTAGATCAAGATTATTTTAAAATTAAAATATGGTATAAAAATGAGTAACTTAAAACTTAACTTTGTATACGGTTTACTATTTTAGACATATTTATTTTTTAAATTAAGTATTTTTTTTTTAAATCTTTGAGAAGATTTAAAAATTTTGAAAAGATAAAAGAGAATTGATATTATTAATATAAATATGATAAATTAATTGAAAATATGTAAAATATTATTTTAAAGTAAAAAATATGATCATTCAAAATCTACATTATTAACGCTGCGATAATTAATATTCAAAGTTTTACAAAGAAATAAATTAAAATGGTCTATATTAAAAATGATAAAATTGTTTGAGTAGACTGACGAATCATGACGTGAAGATAAAAAATACAATAACGTTACCCGATAGGTTATCAAACTCATAGGTAACTCCCCGAACCGATTCCTTCGATTTTCCAGAACAAATCTTAAAAAACGTCATAATAATTGCATTATGAATTGTACGCATCATGCGACTAAGATTATTGAAGGTTTGACGATTTCTCTATAACCATATACTCTATCAGAAAATAATTGAGATGATAACCAAATATGTAAATCTATCATATTAATTGCATCAATCCAAACTTTCTAACCATCACTGAAGACTCGAATATATATCACTCAATGTATTATAGTAATACTTCACAAAAGAATTCAAATAATATTCACCCTCCACAATGTAAAAATATGTGAGTAACTTATTTAACATACTCACATACGAATTATAATAATAGAACATTTTTTAATTCACGTCTCATCATAAGAATTCCACGTATATAAATATTATCAAAGTCTTCCATTACTAAAATGGTGTAATTAGAGTTTTATACCAAACAATTTAAAGTTAGTAAAAACCATATAATTTTGAGCACTTATTTAATTAAGATTTATATTTGTGATAAGTCTCTTAAAAGTGATAATAGCCACGTACACTTTCTGATTAATGGCTAGATACAAAAAGACTAATTAAAGAGACTAGTCAAATAATAACAGTTGATGATAAAAAAGAGAATTAGCCAACCAACGGTCTTCACCTTTTCCTTTCCTTAGTATATGATCCATCATTATAATAATCATATGCTAAATTAATAAATTAATTAATTAATCGATTTGATTACGTATTAACAAAATCAAAACCGTCTCGTGCCACACTTAAAAAAAAATACCCATTTATTTATTCAACATTCTTCTACCCCATATTATTGGTCTTCCCCAAAATCAACACCTGGCTTGGACTTGTAATTCCTTCCTCTACATATATCCTTCCCATTCTCCTCAATTCTTCATTCTTTTCTCTCTGTCCGCCACCTTCTTTTATTCTACTAATTGAGTTCAAAACTATAAAAAAAAAAAATACTCAATCAGAATTCAGAAATGGCTTCTTTTTCTTCATCTTCCACCTCCATTCTTGATCCTAAAAGAATGATCACTTCCTCATGTAATTCTAATTCATCTTTCAAGATTATTCCTTCTATCCAAATCCAATTCCCCACCATTAATGCATGCCCTAAACAATTACACATTTCCAATGATACCCAATTTCGATTCAACATCTTCCAGAAGGCCGCCGCCAAAATACTCGACGCAGCAGAAAACGCACTTCTGTCACGTGAGAAGGAGAATCCTATGTCCAAAACAACCGACCCACGTGTTCAAATCCAGGGGAATTTTGCACCAGTACCGGAGCAGCCCGTGATACGAAACCTCTCTGTTACTGGTCAAATACCCAACTGTATTAAAGGTGTGTACGTTCGTAACGGTGCTAATCCTCTCTTCGAACCGATTGCCGGTCACCATTTATTCGATGGGGACGGTATGGTTCATGCTGTTACGTTTGAGAATGGGTCTGTTAGCTATGCTTGTAGGTTCACTGAAACTGAACGTTTCGTTCAAGAAAAGGCATTTGGACGACCCATTTTCCCTAAAGCGATTGGAGAATTGCACGGTCATTTTGGAATTGCACGTTTGATGTTGTTTTACTCAAGAGGGTTGTTTGGTTTATTGGATCATAGCCGTGGAGCTGGCGTTGCTAACGCTGGTTTGGTCTTTTTTAATGGGCGTTTACTTGCTATGTCAGAAGATGATTTACCTTATCATGTCAAGGTTACAGATTTCGGCGATTTGAAAACCGTTGGGAGGTATGATTTCTCAGGGCAAGTTAAAACCACTATGATCGCTCACCCGAAAGTCGACCCTGTTTCTGGGGAGTTATTTGCTTTAAGATATGATGTTATTAAGAAACCTTATCTTAGATATTTTAAAGTTTCACCGTCTGGTGAGAAATCCCCTGATGTAGAGATTTCATTACCGGAGCCGACCATGATACATGATTTCGCGATTACTGAGAATTTCGTGGTAATCCCAGATCAGAATGTGGTTTTCAGGTTACCTGAAATGATCCGTGGTGGATCTCCAGTGGTTTATAATGATAAAAAGATATCAAGATTTGGAATTTTGGATAAGAACGCGGACAATGGAGGAGAACAAGTTCGTTGGATCGAGGTTCCTGATTGTTTCTGTTTTCATATCTGGAATGCATGGGAGGAACCGGAGACAGAAGAGGTTATCGTGATTGGATCCTGCATGACACCGGCAGACTCTATTTTTAACGAATGTGATGAAAGCTTGAAAAGTGTGTTATCAGAAATCAGGCTTAATATGAAAACAGGAAAATCAATCCGGCGGGAAATCATGAATGAAACCGATTCTATAAACCTCGAAGCTGGAATGGTGAACAAGAAATTGTTAGGAAGAAAGAGTCAATTCGCATACTTAGCAATTGCAGAGCCATGGCCGAAAGTGAGTGGTTTTGCAAAAGTGGATCTTTTCTCTGGCGAGGTGAAGAAATACTATTATGGTGACGAGAGATTTGGTGGGGAACCAATGTTTGTTCATAGTGAAGATGGGTTATTTGAAGATGATGGATATATATTGACATTTGTTCATAATGAGAAGACATGGAAATCAGAGCTTGAGATTGTAAATGCAGTGACAATGGAGGTTGAAGCTACTGTGGAGCTTCCATCGAGAGTTCCATATGGTTTCCATGGCACTTTCATAAGTGAAAAGGATCTATCTGGTCAGGCATAATTAATAAGATTATTTTTCAATTTAGGTTATACATTATTGTGTATGTTGTGATTAGTCTTAGTAATTATATAGAAATTGACTGATAAGATCTCCCTAACCATGCATTATATGATTGAGAGACTTTGTACTTTGTATATATTGTTATATTATACACTTTGAGATTGTAATAATATTTTTTCTTTCATTTCATTTCATTTATTTTTAACCAAAATTTTTTCATTAAATAGACTCTCTAACTTAGTTATTAAGGTGGGTATATAATAATATTTTAGTTAATGTTATGATTAATAATTAAAATTTTAAAGAATACTAACTTAAATTTTACATTTTTGCTTAATAAATTGTTATTATATTGGTATTTTACTTTATTTTATTTATTTATTTGTTTTAAAATATAAAAAAAAAATTAATTTATTAGATATATAAAGTCGGATATTTAAATAATTATCAAACAAAATCAATATGAGGTTGGCTACCCAAAAACTTAACACGGTTAAAAGTGCATAAATTTAAAACGGTTAAAAATAAAATAAAAAATTATGTATGTATGTTTTAAACTTTTAACCTAACAAAAACAAATACAAAATATGTTTTAAACTTTTAACCTAACAAAAACAAATACAACTCTTTAATCAAGTGTAATTGAGATGTGGTTTACCGAGAAATAATAGGCCGGTAACAATTGAAAGTGGTTAAAAATATGAATCAAATATTTAATTGACCAAAGTGTGAGGTCACAATGCTAAATGTTAAAAATATGTATCAAATATTTGATTAATCAAAGTGAAAGTGTAATGTCACGAGATGAGAAGTTTATTAAGAAAAAATATGTGATAAAATATGTAAGAAAATGAGTTGTTTTACCGAAGTGAATAAAATTTAGAATGAGAGTGTTTTATTTTTTATTTTAATATAATCTTTTTATTAAATTTATTTTTTTTATATTTGTATCCATGTGTGCGATAGTAATCTTATTAGTTTAAATAATTATCAAACAAAATCAATATTTGAGATATCCAATTTCTCCAATTATATAGTTATAATCAAATTTAAATTAGAAAAAAAAAAGAATAAAAGAGCTTCATTGATTACCTTAAGTAGGACTCTAATAAATGACAAATCTATATATATATAATGATGCTTAATTTTTAAAGTGTCCGAATTGCCGGGTCGAGAGCTGTGGTTAATTTGGATACTTGGGTCGGATTGTGGGTTTACCCGTTTTTAAATTTAAAACGGTTAAAAATAAAATTAAAAATGCTAGAGGTATGTTTCGAACTTGCAACCTAACAAAACAAGTACAACTCTTTAACCAACTAGGGTACAAAGACTTTATATATTAAATTCAAACACCAAATTTGATAAATGCGGGACGTTTTAATATTGATATAAGTTCAACTTTTTAACTAACTAATATATAATAATGTTGAGTAAATGGATACTTGGGTCGGATTATGTGTTGACCCACCCATAAATTTAAAACGGTTAAAAATAAAATTAAAAATGTTATCCGTAATTTTTTTCACGGTTTTTTATATTATTACTCGTGCAAATGTACGGGCTAAATGCTAGTATATAAAAGTTGTACTAAGTTTAAGCCCAACAAAAAAATTACAAACCAAAACTTTATGTTTCAATGTTTTTGTTTAATAATTTATTACTTCAATTTTGTTTTGGTTTGAATATATGAATTTAGCATGGCATAACTTTCACTTCAACGTTTTAAATGTAGATCAAAATACGTGATATTTGTTCTCTTAAAAATGACTCTTACAATTTTAAAGTAAGCCCAACCAGCCCCATAAACTACATCATACAAATATTAGGGATAAGATAGCCCATCCAAAAAATAATTATTAAACCTAAAAGACAAAAACTAATTAATTAGGTCAAAACATAAGAAAACAATTAAGAAACCTAATAGACAAAAACTAATTAATTAGGTCAAACCATAAAAAAAAAAACAATTAGTAAACCTAATAGACAAAAACTAATAAATTAGGTCAAACCATCCAAAAAAAACAAAAACAATTAGTAAACTACAGACAAAACTAATTAATTAGGTCAAAAGCTATTTTTTCCTCTAATTAATTAGGTATAAAAATTCAGTCACTTACAAATATAAAAATAATTTATATCTACTAGTGAAAATAACTTATTGATATAAGATATTTGTTAAAATAAAAAATATATATATATTAACATTTCTAGGGAAGCTCAATAGTTAGGGTCACTAATATATTGCATTAATGTTAGAGTGGTTAGTAAACAAATTATAAAGTAAATATAAGTTCAAACTACCTAATTCTAATTAATTTTTCTTTTTTTACATTAAACTCAAACTTCTTAACTCTTTTTTTTTTTTTTAATGTTTTCGTGTCAAAAATAATATTTTATCCAAAGCTGACCTAGTATATATAATAATTTAGTAAAGATAACTTGTTGGTCTGAATATAACAATGATTTGGTTTCCCCTTAATTGATTTTATGATGGCTAATTATCAATCATTGATGACTTTTCAAAGGAATTGACACGTTTAATATTAGTTGACACCAGTAAGAAGAAGAATAAATATAATATTAATATAAATATCTTCATTCAAAATTCAATGCATGCAACTCCAAATTTCACTATAGCCATTTTTTGAGTTGTCGCTTTTTCCTGAATTGTCTTAATGTCGATCAACCACGATCGTTCTTTATTTATTTGAATACCATCAAAAGTAAAAAAACCAAGGCCTGCCCAGTGCCCACAGACTTGAGTTAAAAGAAAAGAATGCATGCACTTAATACTAATAATAATTAGGATAGAGAACAAATATGGAGTTAATTTGTCTTCATTTTCCTATTTCTTCACTTCAAATTAGTCAAAGAAATTACCTCTTTTTTATTCTCTAAACAACTTTGTAATCACTATGCACAATGCCGACCCCGATAATTGAGCTGCCCCATGTAGAAAAATGTAAGAATATTTTTTTATCCCTTAATTTTAGTTAAAACAAATTGTTAAAAAATTGTTTTTGATGATATTTGAACCCTTAATGATTTTTTTTCTTCATATTTAGGGAATTGACTGTCTTGGGGAGTGAGCTGCCCTAACTCGTGGGCTTGTCGGGCTTACCTTAAGGCCGATCTTGACTATGCAACGAATTTGACAATAACACTTGATTCACAATCAATGAGTTCAAAAGAACAACTCTCATTGAAAAGTTGGATAAATTGAGAGTAGAGAACTTGCTTAATTAAAAATACACGAAAGGAAGAATTTGAGAGAGATAATATTATCAAAATGAGTATGTGGTCTCTTGAATGGCTGAAAATTATTTTATATATAATAATACGATTGGTAGTGTTTGGTATGTAGTACTAGAATGTATAACACTACTAGTTTAATAAAAATTATTTAATAAAAATTATATAATAGTGTTTTATGTTGTAACGGAAATACGAGAGATGATGTAAGCAATAAAATATCACGGATTTTAATGTGGTTCATCAAGATAAAACTTCGCTATGTCCACCCAGAAGAGAGATTATTATTAAGGAGATTAGAACATATATTACATCATGATAGACTAGGGTTATGACACGAGTTTATATAACACTCGGTTCCCTGAAACCCTAATAGATACAAAACTGAGACTAAAAACGATGCACTCAAGACAAAGAGTTCACCTTTTTTAAAGTTCTTTTAGTTGCACCTTTAAATAAGTCTCAACTAAGTTAACATCAATATCTTGTCTTAGAGTCTCTAAAATATTGTCAAAATATTTTTATATTTGTATTACCATAACAAAAAATCATATTTTATTTTATGTTAATCTTATTTCCTTATACCAAGATTATACACCAAAAGATATAGTTTTCTTTTGTTCAATATTCTATTTCCTTGCACCAGTCAATTCAAGGCAACTCAACAAATCTCCACATTGATTTGAATTGTTCTAAATGCCCGAAATGCATTAGTTAATGCTCATGGTGTTCTATCTCATTTCTCTTTGATCCAAAGTTGTCCTAAGACAACTTAACAGATGCATGCGTCAATGTTGGATGGCTAATATGCATTCATTAATGTTGGATGACCCATATGCATTTGTCGATGTCGGATGGCTCATATGCATTCGTCGATGTCGGATGGCTCATATGCATTCGCCGATAGCGGATGACCTAGATGCACTCATCAATGTCGGATGGCCTAAATGCACTAATCGATGATGCATGACCCATATGCACTCATCTATTTTGGATGACCCATATGCACTCATCGATGTCGGATGACCCAAATGCACTCGTTATTTTCAGATGGCCTAGATGCACTCTTCGATGCCGAATGACTCAGATGCACTCCTCGTTGTCGGATGAACCGTATGCACCTATCGATGTTAGATGGCCTAAATGCATTTGTCAATGTCGGATGACCTAGATACATTATCCAATGTCGAATGACCCAGATTCATCCGACAATGCTATAGATGGTCTATATGCATTAGTTAATGCCAAAGGTGGTCCCGATTCTTGATCCTAAAAGAATGATCACTCTATTCAACTAATTGAGTTCAACACTATAAAAAAAAATACTCAAATCAGAATTCAGAAATGGCTTCTTTTTCTTCATCTCCCACCTCCATTCTTGATCCTAAAAGAATGATCACTTCCTCATGTAATTCTAATTCATCTTTCAAGATTATTCCCTCTATCCAAATCCAATTCCCCACCATTAATGCATGCCCTAAACAATTACACATTTCCATTGATACCCAATTTCGATTCAACATCTTCCAGAAGGCCGCCGCCAAAATACTCGACGCAGCAGAAAACTCGCTTCTGTCACGTGAGAAGGAGAATCCTATGTCAAAAACAACCGACCCACGTGTTCAAATCCAGGGGAATTTTGCACCAGTACCGGAGCAGCCCGTTAAACGAAACCTCTCTGTTACTGGTCAAATACCCAACTGTATTAAAGGTGTGTACGTTCGTAACGGTGCTAATCCTCTCTTCGAACCGATTGCCGGTCACCATTTATTCGACGGGGACGGTATGGTTCATGCTGTTACGTTTGAGAATGGGTCTGTTAGCTATGCTTGTAGGTTCACTGAAACTGAACGTTTCGTTCAAGAAAAGGCATTTGGACGACCCATTTTCCCTAAAACGATTGGAGAATTGCACGTTTGATGTTGTTTTACTCAAGAGGGTTGTTTGGTTTATTGGATCATAGACGTGGAGCTGGCGTTGCTAACGCTGGTTTGGTCTTTTTTAACGGGCGTTTACTCGCTATGTCAGAAGATGATTTACCGTACCATGTTCATGTTACAGATCGCGGCGATTTGAAAACCGTTGGGAGGTATGATTTCTCAGGGCAACTTAAAACCACTATGATCGCTCACCCGAAAGTCGACCCTGTTTCTGGGGAGTTATTTGCTTTAAGCTATGATGTTATTAAGAAACCTTATCTTAGATATTTTAAAGTTTCACCGTCTGGTGAGAAATCCCCTGATGTAGAGATTTCATTACCGGAGCCGACCACGATACATGATTTCGCGATTACTGAGAATTTCGTGGTAATCCCAGATCAGAATGTGGTTTTCAGGTTACCTGAAATGATCCGTGGTGGATCTCCGGTGGTTTATAATGATAAAAAGATATCAAGATTTGGAATTTTGGATAAGAACGCGGACAATGGAGGAGAACAAGTTCGTTGGATCGAGGTTCCTGATTGTTTCTGTTTTCATATCTGGAATGCATGGGAGGAACCGGAGACAGAAGAGGTTATAGTGATTGGATCCTGCATGACACCGGCAGACTCTATCTTTAACGAATGTGATGAAAGCTTGAAAAGTGTGTTATCAGAAATCAGGCTTAATATGAAAACAGGAAAATCAACCCGGCGGGAAATCATGAATGAAACCGATTCTATAAACCTTGAAGCTGGAATGGTGAACAAGAAATTGTTAGGAAGAAAGAGTCAATTCGCATACTTAGCAATTGCAGAGCCATGGCCGAAAGTGAGTGGTTTTGCAAAAGTTGATCTTTTCTCCGGCGAGGTGAAGAAATACTATTATGGTGATAAGAGATTTGGTGGGGAGCCAATGTTTGTTCATAGTGAAGATGGGTTATTTGAAGATGATGGATACATATTGACATTTGTTCATAATGAAAAGACATGGAAATCAGAGCTTGAGATTGTAAATGCAGTGACAATGGAGGTTGAAGCTACTGTGGAGCTTCCATCGAGAGTTCCATATGGTTTCCATGGCACTTTCATAAGTGAAAAGGATTTATCTGGTCAGGCATAATTAATAAGATTATTTTTCAATTTAGGTTATACATTATTGTGTATGTTTTAATTAGTCTTGGTAATTATATAGAAATTGACTGATAAGATCTCCCTAACCATGCATTATAGTATTGAGAGACTTTGTACTTTGTATATATTGTTATATTATACACTTGAGATTGTAATAATATTTTTTCTTTCATTTCATTTAACTTATTTATTTTTAACCATTTTTTTCCATTAAATAGACTCTAACTTAGTTATTAAGGTGGGTATATAATATTTTAGTTAATGTTATGATTAATTATTAAATTTTAAAGAATACCAACTTAAATTTTACATTTTTGTTTAATAAATTGTTATTATATTGGTATTTTACTTAATTTTATTTATTTGTTTGTTTTAAAATATAAAAAATAATAATTTATTAGATATATAAGGTCGGATATTTAAATAATTATCAAACAAAATCAATATGAGGTTGAAACCGCCCAAAACTTAACACGGTTAAAAGTGCATAAACTTAAAACGGTTAAAAATAAAATAAAAAATGATATAGGTATGTTTTAAACTTTTAACCTAACAAAACAAGTATAACCCTTTAACCAAGTGTGATTGAGATGTGATTTATCGAGGAATAATAGGCCGGTAACAATTGAAAGTGTTTAAAAAATATGAATTAAATATTTGATTGATCAAAGTGTGAGGTCACGATGCTAAATGTTAAAAATATGTATCAAATATTTGATTTATTAAAGTGAGAGTGTAATGTCACAAGATGAGAAGTTCATTAAGAAAAAATATGTGATAAAATATGTGAAAAAATGAGTTGTTTTACGGAAGTGAATAAAATGTAGGATGAAAGTGTTTTATTTTTTATTTTAATATATTATTCGTGGAATTTTAAACATTTAATATATATTATTATAATTTTTTTATTAAATTTATTTTGTTTAAATTTGTATCCATGTGTGCGATAGGAATCTTATTAGTTTAAATAATTATTCAACAAAATCAATATTTGAGATATCCAATTTCTCCAATTATATAGTTATAATCAAATTTAAATTAAAAAATAAAAGAGCTTCATCAATGATTACCTTAAGTAGGACTCTAATAAATGACAAATATATAAAAGTTGTACTAAGTTTAAGCCCAACAAAAAAAATACAAACCAAAACTTTATGTATCAATGTTTTGTTTAATAATTTATTACTTCAATTTTATTTTAGTTTGAATGGAGGATTTTAACATGATATGATCACTTCAACTTAAGACGTTTCAAATGTAGATCAAATACATGATATTTGTTCCCTTAAAAATCAATCTTACAATTCTAGAGTAAGCCCAACAAGCCTATAAACTAAAGCATACAAATATTAGGGAAAAGATAGCCCATCCAAAAAAACAATTATTAAACCTAATAGACAAAAACTAATTAATTAGGTCAAAACACAAGAAAACAATTAATAAACCTAATAGACAAAAAAAACTAATTAATTAGGTCAAACCATACAAAAAAAAAAAAAATTAGTAAACCTAATAGACAAAAACTAATAAATTAGGTCAAACCATCCAAAAAACAAAAACAATTAGTAAACTACAGACAAAACTAATTAATTAGGTCAAAAGCTATTTTTTCCTCTAATTAATTAGGTATAAAAATTCAGTCACTCACAAATATAAAAATAATTTATATCTACTAGTGAAAATAACTTATTGATATAAGATATTTGTTAAAATAAAAAAAATATATATATTAACATTTCTGGGGAAGCTCATTAGTTAGGGTCACTAATATATTGCATTAATGTTATAATGGTTAGTAAACAAATTGTAAAGTAAATATAAGTTCAATCTACCTAGTTCTAATTAATTTTTCTTTTTTTACATTAAACTCAAAATTCTTTAACTCTTTTTTTTGTTTTGTTTTCGTGTCAAAGATAATATTTTATCTAAAGCTGACCGAGTATAATAATTTAGTAAAGATAACTTGTTGGTCTGAATATAACAATGATTTGGTTTCCCCTTAATTGATTTTATGATGGCTAATTATCAATCATTGATGACTTTTCAAAGGAATTGACACGTTTAATATTAGTTGACACCAGTAAGAAGAAGAATAAATATAATATTAATATAAATATCTTCATTCAAAATTCAATGCATGCAACTCCAAATTTCACTATAGCCATTTTTTGAGTTGTCACTTTTTCCTGAATTGTCTTAATGTCGATCAACCACAATCGTTCTTTATTTGAATACCATCAAAAGTAAAAAAAAAAAAATGAAAGGCCTGCCCAGTGCCCACAGACTTGAGTTAAAAGAAAAGAATGCATGCACTTATTATTAATAATAATTAGGATAGAGAACAAATATGGAATTAATTTGTCATCGTTTTCCTATTTCTTCACATCAAATTAGTCAAAGAAATTACCTCTTTTTTATTCTCTAAACATTTTAGTTATCTTGTGTTCAAACTAATATATATATTTATATATATATATATATATAAATCGATGAAGTACAATATAAGTAAAATAAGATCACCAAAATAAAATGTAGACATTTATTGTACAACGAACGAAATTAGTAGTGATTCAACTCTGTAATCACTACGCACAATGCCGACCCCGATAATTGAGCTGCCCCCATGTAAAAAAATGTAGAGTTATTTTTTATCCTTTAATTTTAGTTAAAACAAATTGTTACAAAAGTGTTTTTATGATATTTAAACCCTTAATGATTTTTTTTTCTTTATATTTAACCACTAGGCTACACAATATTATGTTAAATATTTAATAAATTTAAATTAAAATCCTATTTTTTATTAAATGAGCTGCTCTAGGGAGTTGACTATCCTGGGGAGTGGACTGCCCTAGAGAGTTGACTATCCTAGGGAGTAAGTTGCCCTAACCTGTGGGCTTGTCGGGCTTACCCTAGGGCCGATCTTGACTATGCAACGAATTTGACAATAACACTTGATTCACAATCAATGAGTTCAAAAGAACAACTCTCATTGAAAAGTTGGATAAATTGATAGTAGAGAACTTAGCTTAATTAAAAATACACGAAAGAGAGAATTTGAGAGAGATAATATTATCAAAAAATGAGTATGTGGTCTCTTGAATGGCCGAAAATTATTTTATATATAATAATACGATTGGTAGGTAGTACTTGAATGTATAACACTGTTAGTTTAATAAAAATTATATAATATATAGTGTTTTATGTTGTAACGGAAATACGAGAGATGATGTAAGCAATAAAATAACATGGATTTTAATGTGGTTCATCGAGGTAAAACTTTGCTACGTCCACCCAGAAAAGAGATTATTATTAAGGAGATTAGAACATATATTACATCATGATAGACTAGGGTTATGACACAAGTTTATATAACACTCGGTTCCCTGAAACCCTAATAGATACAAAACTGAGACTAAAAACGATGCACTATGGCAAAGACTTTATCTTTTTTAAAGTTCTTTTAGTTGCACCTTTAAATAAGTCTCAACTAAGTTAACATCAATATCTTGTTTTGGAGTCTCTAAAATATCTCCACCTTGATTTGAATTGTTCTAAATGCCCGAAATGCATTAGTCAATGCCCGTGATGTTCTATCTCATATCTCTCTGATCCAAAGTTGTCTTAAGACAACTTAACAGATGGATTCGTCAATGTTGAATGGCTAATATGCATTCAATAATGTTGGATGACCCATATGCATTTGTCGATGTCGGATGGCTCATATGCATTCGTCGATGTCGGATGGCTCAGATGCATTCATCGATAGCGGATGATCTAGATGCACTCATCGATGTCGGATGGCCTAAATGCACTCATCGATGATGCATGGCCCATAAGAACTCATCGATTTTGGATGACCCATATGCACTCATCGATGTCGGATGACCCAAATGCACTCCTTATTTTCAGATGGCCTAGATGCACTCGTCGATGCCGAATGACTCAGATGCACTCCTCATTGTCGGATGAACCATATGCACCTATCAATGTTAGATGGCGTAAATGCATTTGTCAATGTCGGATGACCTAGATGCATTATCCAATGTCGAATGACTCAGATTCATTCGACAATGCTATAGATGGCCTATATGCATTAGTCAATGCCAAATGTGGTCCCGATGTATTAGTCAATGCAAGATGGCCCAGATGCATTACTCAATGCTAGAGATGGTCCATATGTATTAGTCAATACCAGATGACCAATATGCATTAGTTAATGCCCAGATGTATTACTCAATGCTAATATAGCCCAAATGCATTACTTAATGCTAGAGATTGCCTAAATGCATTAGTAATGTAGATTGACCAGATGCATTCGTCAATTTCAGAGATGGCCCAAATGCATTAGTCAATAATTAAGATGACCCGGATGCATTGATCAATGCTTGAGATCGCCTAGAGGCATTAGTCAATGCTAAATGACTCAGATGCATTACTTTTTGTCAAAGATGACATAATTGCATTAGTCAATGTCCAATTGCATTACTCAATACTAGATGACCCAAATACATTAGTTAATGCCTATCTGCATTACTCAATGTTAAATATTGCCCAAATACGTTACCTAATGTTAGAGATGACCCATATATATTAATCAATGTAGAAACAACTATATTAATCAATGTAGAAACAACCCAAATGTATTAATTAATGTTAAATAGACTAAATGCTATCCTTCTCTTTTAGATTTAAAGTTGTCTTCAACAATAACTTCATAATATATTTTTTTGTTAATCTAAATATTCAAGTTTACTCAACATTTTAATATAGTGTTTATTAGATTTTATTATTGGTATAAGATTATATCCCTATACCATTTTTATTTCATATTTGCTATATAAAATTGTAATTAATCACCTATATACACAATTTCGTTATACCACTTTAGTTTAATTTGCATTCTAGTCTTTATTAATATCATTATTATATACAACTTATTATTAAATATATTTTATTTAATATTATATATATATATATATATTTAAATAGTTCAATATTATAATTTTATAATTAAAAAATATATTTATTATTATCATGATAATTCTATTAATTATTATTATTATATTATAATTAGATTATAAATAATATTGTTTATTATATATATTATATTTATTTTATTATAATTATTAAATAATATTTAAATTAAATAAATATAATTTACAGTTTATATTATAATTAATTAATTATATAAAAATAATTATAAATTAATATTTTTACTTTAATTATTTAAAATGATAAAATTATCTTTTTATTATTATACTATATTTAATATATACTAAACGGACATTATAAATCATATAAAACCATTTTTTATAATAATAAAAAAACAATAATTTATACAACTTATATTATTATATATTATTTATAAATAAATCTATTTAATTAGAGTATATATTATATACTAACTCATATATCTCTCTTTTATATCCTATTAATTATTTAAATTTAATTTAATATTTATTAAAATTATTAATAATATATTTATATATTTTTATTTAAAATCTAATCAAAGTTTTATTATACATAAAAAAAAACATTTAGAAGAAGAGTAGATAATTCATTATAATTCAATTAAAAAAAACTTCATCTTAATATATATATAATTAATTAAGTGATTTTAATTCATAAATAAAATTCATACAATTAAATATAAAATAAACTTCTAACTTATAGTTCATTGCAATTCAATTACATTGATGGTTGGTTCTATTCAATTAATCAAATGTATTTGGCATTTTAACTAAAATGGTTTTTAAAGGTTATTATTGTGTTATTTAAATTCAGTTCAAAACATTCAACAAAAACACTTTATTTTGTTTTGTTTTTTTAGTGTGGAATAAATTCACTATTCTAATTTTATTTTGGACATACTTATTATTTTGTATTCATCTACATTAATATAATGAAAGTTATCTATAATTCAATAGAGTAGTCTATTGAAATGAGTGATTCTTAAATGATCAAAGTTACAAGTTCAACTATTACTTAAAACATATTAAATGGAAGTAAAAGTGTCAACTACGTATTTTCGGCCTTTGTCATCACTAAATGTCTGATTTGTATATGTAGGGTCACAGTTGCCGCTCCAAAATTTGGAATGTCCTCGTCAAGAAAAAAATTATTCCAACTTAGATTGTTGTCAACTAAGTATTTGCTCGACTTTGTCATTACTGAACTGTCTTATTTGTATATGTAGGTCTTAATTGTCACCCCAAAATTTGTAGTGTCCTATTCAAGAAAAAATTTATTCTTATTTATTTTATTTTTTTAACTTGTATGTTATAAAAACATATAATAATATATAATAATTTTGTATTTAAATTGACAAAAAAAAAATCTAATATAGTCCTTAAATGATTTAGCTCAATTTTTTTCCTTTTTAAGGATCCCTGTGTCTGGGTTGAGTTTATGTTAAAAAAAAAATATTATTGTCTAAAAAAAGCCTTATATATCTTAATTTTTAAAAATAATAATAATCTAATTGTCTAATAATTTTTTTTTAAATAAATGAAAAATGAAATCAAACCAATGAACATCCTAAATAGATGGGTTATTAATTTTATTTAAAAAAAAACGGCTAGAATGGGATTTGATATTACAAGTTAATTTTTTATATATTCATAATTTATAAATTAAAAAAAAAAATGTGTTTTTAACAATTATTTTGTTCAAACTCTAGCTAACTCTCTAATAAATCTTTTTGCATGCAGACTTTCCCTTTTTGTCATGGTTAACCTCCATTATTATTGAAGAAGATGAGTCTGATCCACTATCAATGCCAATGAAACTAACCCTCTTCCTCCTAATCCCACTCTTGGACTTCGATCCCTCCACACCATCATCATCATCTTCTAAATGTGGCTCCGACGTCTTTTTACTTGTTTGCCGCATGATCTTTCGCCTGAGCTTCTTCACTGTGCTACGCGGCACAACCAGAATCTTCTGCCCCGGAACTAACACCTCCTCAGGCCTAACCACTGCTTCCCACGGCCGTTTGAACACGTCCGGCCTTGCAAGCACAAAAGATGGGTACTTTTCCATGATCCTGGCCGCCGGCACAGCCATGTAGTAACATTCCGCCCTCCCCCCGACATGGACGATTTTCAGAGCCAAAGATTGTTGTTCCTCCTCCACTGCCCGGGACTGGGTCGGGATTGGTTTCGGATCCAATAGATTATTACTTCGCCGCCGGTGGAGACTAAATAACTTGTTTATCATGCTCTGCTCTGATCTGGGTTGTTTCTGTGTTCATGAACTGGACCAACTAATATATAAGAGTGTACTTCCATAATCAGGCGATTATTACAAAGGGTTTCAAACATATCTGTTTGTCTTTGGAATTTGTCACCTAAATTTATAGTTAGAAGAATCGAACATGACAAAAAGACTAAGAATCAATTACAACATTAACCTTCATATTTTCTATAATCACACACCATCAGATCCACACGAGTTCGTATAATTATTGAATGATGATTCAGTTGGAATCAATTACAACAGTCTTAATAATTACATTCATTGCTTATCGGCTAGCAAAAATTCACTTCTTTACAGGGGTAAGTAAGGAGACACCCATGAAAACCCTAACCAACCTTAAATATACCTAAACTGGGACACGCCAAAAGGAGGAAATCACAAGCAACTATTACCAATTCTCCACTACCTTTTATGAGGTTTATATACCATCCAAAATCTTCAACAATAGTAGTCAGCCACTTAACATTGTCTGTCCATTGTAATCAAATCTCATCTTCAGTAGTTATTTGGCAAATTTGTTTGTGAATGCTGAGGCTGCTGATGATCGGGGGCAGTGGGAGCCACCATATCAACAGAAGCAGCAGCAGCCATGGACAGAGAAGAATGTGGCACAAGAGGAAGAACAATTGGTGCTGCTGCTGTTACTGCTTGAGGATGATAAATTCCAGCAAATGTGCCATGTCCAGCCTGATTTGGCGCTAAATTCATTTGAGCATGTGGAGGAGGGATGTTATAGAATGAACTTGGGTGCAACCCTGAAATATCTTGCCCAGGTGCAGCAATCCACAATGTTGAACCTTCCGTCTGTCAATTAGCCAAAATCAGCTTCCTATATTCTTAACATATTACTCCAAATAAACAAACATTTAAACAAGAAACCTAGCCCACATCAGAATTCAACAGCCTCATTTGAAATAATTTGGTTTATGATCGGGATCTCGTAGAGAGAAACTGTGAATGATTTTTTTTAATATGTGTTACACCAAGTTACTGTTTAACGAATGTTTACAAAAAAAATGGCAAAATATGATGAGCTAAAGCTTAAAGAACGAACCTGCTGTCCAGAGATGTATACATTGTTTTCCTTATACTGTTGTCCAGTAAGATCTCCATCAACAGTAGAGTTTGCAGATGTGGAAGCAGCAGAACTGTGGTTAATAAAACTAACCGGTGAGGACCCATATGATCCAAAACTTATAGGAACTCCACCATGATTGGAATTCCCTGAATTAATTCCGGGCTTGTATTGTGAAAATGGATATTTGCTAGCTGTCCCAAGAGGAGGCACCTGATATATGCTTCCAAGTTGAGGTTGTTGAGGGAAGAACTGATGCAAAGATGTATGAGGAACGTAAAATGGAGGATAGTAAGGGCCATAAGAAATGTAGTTTGGTGGGTAATGGGTTAAGTGCATCCCAGTCGGTTGTCGAAACACGGGTAATGAACTTTGCATGATGCCAGTAGCTTCAGCCACTACAGAAGATGGGCCTGATGTGATGGATAAAACAACCGAGTTCCCTCCCTGCAACCTATAAATGATAAAGCTTTTGACTAGAAACAATTGCAGATCTAACATGCACATGTATTATTGGTCGAATCAAGCAGATTAAACATTTGGTCACATTTGTTATCACATTTTACTATTTGTCACAAATAATTTGTATACCAAATGAAGTCAATAATCAAGAAAAACAATCTACTACCAAACAAAAAAATATCTCTTTCGATTTTAGCTTGAACAATTTTCCAATTAGATCGCGATTGTGAGAAAATATCAGTTTCCAAATAGGTTTACAATAAACTTCAAAATTTTCACCTTGTTATTTTGAACAAAATTGATGGCAATATGATAGGCTTAAAAACACATCTCTTTGGGGGGACATACCTCAGCAGAAGATTGAGAAGTCAAAACTGCAGGCCCAGTTGAATGAAAAGGGGAAATGCGACCATCAGTGTCCACACCAGCCCGAAAAAACTGACCATAATAGCTGCTTGGATCAAATGGTTGTGGTGCCTATTATCACAAACTCAAACTTAGAAATGAAAGAAGTATTTTTTTTTTTCATTATTCTTTTCTGTAACCCCTGTATAATGAAGGCTCCTCACATTCATAAAATTATAATATTCTAATACAGTTTTACCTTTTCAAAAAACTAACAAGAAATCAAATTAGTGAAAGTATCAAGCTAAAAAATGTTGCAATAATTCATTGAAATTGATTCCAAGAAATCAACATATCATGTCCTGAATGCAACCAAGGCCTTGTTGATTCTGTCATCAATCATTTCATTGTTCAAATCATTAACTAAAATACCAAATTACACTTTATTTTTTTTATAATATTTTAAATATTAATACAAAGGTATTATTTTAGCCATTTACCAGAACAATCCACTTTTTGAAACAAAGTTTTCTCAAAAATAAGAAAAGGTTTATTTAAATAAAATAAAAAACTACACAAAAGCTCCAAAAGAATCAGAATAGTGAAAAATAATGTGAGATAAGAAACTTACTACAAAGCTTGGTATGTGAGGAACATCACGTGCTTGAGATTCAGAACTGTCAAATGGAGGAAGCTGACCACCAACCACTGTTGGCATGTAACCAAAATTGTAGCCAGATGATGTATGAATTAAAGGATATGGATGACTTGTTGGATGTAGAGAGACTTCTTGGTCAGACTCTTTATACTCCGGGGCTTCATTTGATGAGGTGTTAATCTCGCCAGGTGACGAGCTTTCTTGCACCTGTTCAGGTGATTCTGGTTGATCTGCATAATCTCTTTCCTGAGAAGCCTCTATTGCATTCTGGATACTGCTGAATCAATAAAACCACAAAATAGATAAGGGCCAAAATATTGAACAGATTAGTGTAAACAAAAAAAAACTTTTCTACAAACCTGGAAGATTGTTCTATTGTCTCTTCAACCGCCTTTGGCACATCATCACAGCCAGTTTTGGATCCATAATTCACATCAAAACTCCCGAACACAAAACCAACTTTCAGGTCTTCTGGAACATGAAGATGATTGGGGATGATAACATGCAAACCCTGTGGAAATTGCAAATCCTCTAGCTTCCTCTGCACGTCAGAAGCTGCTGCTGGTTCACTTGAATCAAGGTCATGACATACAACCTGAGCTTGGACATCATTTTCTACAGTAGAATGAACATCTGGCATAGTAGTGGCTCCAGATTTTGCATGCTTAGGCTTCCACTCTTTAGCAGGAAGCGCTGTTTCAAGAAGAGAAGATTCGAGTCAGTCAAAAACCTCAATAAGTTGATATATTTATAAATTAAACCATGAATGAAGTATACCCTTAGCAAGACCAGTTGATTGATGTGACCTACTGTTATAGTTAGAGAAAGGTCTGTTAACAGCAGTACTTGTACGAGACTGTGGAAGTTGAGCAGACTCTTGTTTCTTTACAGACTTAGCTGGCATCTTTTCAGGCATGGAGGAGTTCCTTACTTCAGAAGCTTCTGTTCAGTGTAAATAAGAAAAATATACAAAATATATAAATGTAAACATATCTGAAAGATTGAATTAAACTATTATTGGAAAGATCTAGGAAATCCTAACCAGTATTTGGTTTGTTCTCTTGAGAGACAACTGAAATGTGTTCTACAGGAGCTCGCTGGCTTCCCACCTCACGCTTAATTGCACCAATGGAGCCAGGAAGTCTTGTGTCTTGAGATGGCACCAGAACAGGGTCAGAGGCAGAGAAATAGACTCCAGAAGAAGATGCTTGATTTCTAGGAGTCAAGTTGTTGCTCAATCCCAATCCCAGCAGTTCATGGCTTGCCACAGTAGTGCTGGACTTTTGCTTTGTGTCAATTGGAGGAATTACTATAGGTGGACTAACCAGATTATTCATTTCAACAGCTGATCGACCTTCCAATTCATTGACTGAACCACCTGAAGGCAAGTGGATAGCATCTTCAACAGTAGGGCTGTTACTTACAGCTGTTACAGAGCTGCAGCATGTAACAGAATTGTTAGCATTTGCCAATATTTCTAAGAAACAAATCTAGAAATACAAGAATACATAGAAGAAAAGGGAAAGATGTGAAAAACAGTTTTTTTAAATATAAGTTGAGAGATAAACTAACATTTAATAGAAATGGAACATTCTGCCAAGCTTAGCACCTTGTTACAGTGACTGTATCTTTATTTTTCAATTGAGAGATAGGCAAAATTGAGAGTCCCCCGCTCTTTTCTCCCAACTGATCAGTTCCATTTTCCTTTCCCAAAGGAGCATTCCTTCCACCAACATCATCTGCCAGGAGGCAATTAAGCCATTCAATTGAGTATAGAATCAGGCAGTAAACAAAGATCATAGAACATGATAAAGATACAATTTCTTCAAAAGCATTTTCTCTACAGTATTGTACAAAAAGATTCATATTTCAAGCATAATTACCAGAAGCTGTATAACGAGGTGAATAGCTTCCCCTCCCTCCCCTATTCCCCCGTCCTTGTATGCCAGGTCTCCACTTCGATTCTCCGGATTCTTTGTTGTTCACATTCTGCAAGACAAGATAATAGTAGTGCACTAGACCATACTGATCTAACAATAAACATCAAGCTTAAGATGAGGAAAATATCAACAGTCTTTTCATCTGCCTGGAATGTTTTTAATAAACAAATTCTATTGTCACTACAAAAATATATTTTACCTCCTTTCTCCTATCACGCCTCCTCTTGACTTCGTGGAAAGTATCTGTAGATCATATAATCTGTTATCAATTGCCTCAAAAAGAGCCAAAAACAATACCATTTTCCAAAATTTTCATATAACTTCTAACAAACTCAGAGTTATTATGGCTTTTCTACAAACCATAAACTTAAAGTTATCAAGAATGGAAGATGACCATGATAAAAGATAAATAACAATGACATGAGCACTTTATTAAACTAGCTTGCCTAGGTATACATGTGAACCGACCTAAAAGTATTAAACTATACACCACAGAAACTCATCTGTGATAAATCCCACCTAAATGCAGATTGCTTTCAGTGCATGATTATAGGATTACCACAAACATAAGATTTCAATCCATGGAGTTCTAAATGTACATTATGTCAAAAATATCAAATCCCAGCTAGATTCAGTGCATCCAACAGAACAGTAACGAAAATACAACAGAGAATAGGAGGGTTCACAAATCACACTGAAGGACAATAAAATAGATAATGCATGAGGAACCAGTTGACTTGACAATTCAGATCACAACCCATCATTCGTGATTGTGAAATCATACGGACAACATAAATCAATTTAAAGGGAAAAAAGAATAAGCAGAGGAAAGGAGAAACCTTGGAAAAGTAGCTTCTGAGTGGTTTCGTTAGGATCCATAGAACACTCCTTCAGCATTGCGTATATGTCATCTTCACTGTGATTTCCTGTGATCTCCTTGATGTGCTGGATCGTCTTGCGAACACTGTTCGGAATCGAAACCCTAGAACCGCGAGTGCTCATTTTCTTTGGCAATACCGGAGTGTATCAATACAGACGTGAAATTGTATGCAAGGAAGAGGATAGATGGAATGCAACTCGAGGGTAATGCAGCGATGGAAATGATCAGATGTGATTGTTTTGAAAAATCTATTGACGAGATTTCAAGGGTTTTGGATTTTGATCAAAATAAAATTGAACAATGGAAGGAAGGAAGGAAAGAGAGAGAGAGAGAGAAAATCAAAGTCTTGAACAAGAGAGCTTCTGTGTTCTTTTCTTTTCAGTTTTCTAGTTTACTTTATTCTGGAATTTGTTTTCACATTTTGGAGTTCGTGTTTTTTTTTTTTAATATTTTAATAATTTTTTAAATAATTTTTTATTTATTTACAGAATCTCATTAAAAAAGAAACCAGAAAACCAGGATGTTTGGGAATGAGATTCAAGTTTTATTTGTTGTATAAAAATTATTTTGTAGATTTTGTTCACATTTTAAATAAATATAATATTATAATAATTTTATTTCATTGATTCTCACGTGAAAAAAGGTCCTTTTTACATTTAAATAACTGCCATTTGTTTATAAAAGAAAAATAAATATTTTTTAAATTAATAGTATCTTATAATAGTATCATAAATATATTTTAAAATATTAATATTTTTCAAAACTGGTTCATTTATATTACAAATAATAATAATCATTTAAGCACAATAAAAATAAAAATGACATAAAAAAAAATATTACTAAATATATTATAAGATAATAAGGACTAACTCTCTGACCGACTCTATCGGCTTTTCAAAACGTCATAAGAGCATCCCATCGGTAGGTACAAATCTGATGTGGACAGAATTTTGTATCTGGGTAAACTAATGGGGAGATGGGTACAAATCTGGAGAGAGAAAGATGAGTAGCAAAGTTTTGCTACCGGGTACAAATGAGAAAAAGTCAAAAAAAAAAATGTGATCCCACCCTACTTTTTTATAAAAAAAATAAACATTTAAAAATTTAAAAAAATAAACATTTAAAAATAAATATGATTGTTTTTTCTAAAAAGTTAACATGTGCTTTTTTTTTTAATTTTTAATTTAAAAAAATGACCGTTTTTTAAAATATGACTGTTTTTTCAAAATATGAAAGTTATATTATTTTTTTATACATATGATTATTTTTTTATTATTTAAATAAAATCTATAAATAGATGATGTGGATGGTGGGACCACAATTGTACTTGAGATTGTTGGGAATAGAGGTATAAATTGAGAGGTATAATTTATTTGTGATGTGGCTGCTGATGTGGCACATATTTGTACCTATGTATGAGTACAAGGATGGGGATGCTCTAATAATAACATTATGAATTATATATAATAGACTACTATGATCAGCGAAGGTTCAACGATTTTTCTCTAACCAAATAGTACGCTAAAAAATAATTGAGATGGTGATCCAAATATGTAGACATGTCATAATAGAACATCAATACAAATTTTCTAGCAACTACCTAAAGACTCGGTCATCACCTAATAAATCTCAATAAAAATACTTCACAAAAGACTCAAGATACTAGTAATCCATCGACAATGCAAAAGTAAGTGAACTGTGATTTAACTTCTCTTGACACATATGACAACGATTACGATAATATAACAATTTTCATACACATATTACTCTTAAAATTCTACCGTGAATAGCGTTCAATCCAAATAAGGAGATATTTAATAGAAACTTTGACATCTAAAACTTTTCCCAACAAAAATCACATTAAATCATCTTAACAAACAAATTGTAACTATGTCACACATGAAAACTATCCATCTTTTGTCAACACATAACGTCTTGTTTAAATAAAGACACTTGTTTGCGTCCTACCAAAAGTAAATTCTTTTACGAGATTAACTCTCTCTAATGTTTACTCTTTTTATATATCTATTTCGGCTAGTAAAATCATTATACTCAAGATCAAACATATTATTAATTGTGACATTTCTACATATAACAATGAAAATAAGCTTATGATACGTCGCAACAAAACTTTTGAATTTACACTAATTTTTTTTTCAAAACTGATCGAAAATCTTTTCTATGATGAAACCAATCTTGTATTGTAAATCTTAATAGTAAGATAATGTTGTTATGGGATATTTCCTAGCTTCCCTGCTCTGACTATTAAAATTATCTACGTAATTGTTTGTCATTTTATTGTATCGCGAACCGGGGAAAAAGGCACGACTCCATTTCTCCACTCCAATTTGTTCCAAATATTCAGTAATATGAGGGTCTTTAGTTCTGATCCTGTCAAACTGCAGATGAAACATGGACTCGGTGTATGCGTGAGAAGCCAAATCAAACTCAACGTGGCAGTTATTAGTTTTAAATTTAGCCATAATATTCATTTTGATGTGGTATGTGCATGCACCGTGATGTGCTTCTAGAAAAATCGCGAACAAGGAGTTGGCAATACTTGGGTGTCTATCGGATACGGAGAGGAGATCCGGAACTAATCCAATTGTCAACCTTAGTTGTTGCATGAAATATGTCCAGAAGTTATTATTCTTCGAATCAACGACGCCAAAAACAACGAGATATAGTTGCTCATCCGCATCCAATGATATCGCAACCAGTAATTGACCTCTAACATTGTGCTTAAGAAAGCTGACATCGATGCACAATATAGGACGACAACAGCTTATGAAACCCCTAATTGAGACCCTTAAGTGTTGGAATTATTTCCAATATTTGGGTACATATATTATTTAATAATTGTATATTAGTTGTTATCATAATAAAGATTAAAGCCCAATTAAAGTGATCTATTAAAGTATAAAGATTATGGGGCTTATTTAGACATCTATAATAAATGTGGGGATATATTTGTGTAGAAGCAGAAATACCATTTTTTATTTCGTTGATTGATGGGCCGAATAATAAATGGGTATATTAGGGCTAGGTCTCAACCCATATAAATAGCCTACCGATTTGTTTCTCTCATCGAACAATAAGGTTTATGTTCATCTCTCAAGAACACTAAAGAAGAAGGCTATCGATATAGGGTTGGAAGACTTAAACCCCACCCACATCTGACATTCCGATCCAAGTCCAGATCCAGAACGAGAAGATCCACATTCAGATCCAGATTCAAGATCAAGAGAAGATCAAGAAGAAGAGAATAACGAAGAACGACTTAATGAACCGTTCTGCATTCAAGATCCAGGTACGTTTCCGCAATTACAGTTTATCTCGATTTATCGACATAGAGTATACAGATTATAGACTTGAGGATTAAAGATTTAGACTAAAGAAACTAACAAGTGGTATCAGAGCCTCTCTATGTCGATTTATTGAGATTTAATAAGGATAAAGATAGATTGTTGAATTTGGTTAACAAGATTATGAATAACAATTAAATTTTCTGTATATTCACATTGAATAAACAGATTCAGAATAAGGAAATTGAATAAATTGAATTAAATGTTCATTTTAAGGATAAGGAAGTTCAACAGGTTTAATTTATCACTTCCATTTAGGGTCAAATAAGACTAAATATTATGTATAAAAACGAAATGTGAGATAATTAAGAATAAGTTAATTCTATTATATAGAATAAGTTAATTCTATTATATATATATATATATATATATATTTGATTTGAGGTTATATAATTGTTATTAATTAAAGAATATGAATAGAGATTTATAAATTTTCTTGATCTAATATGTTTTTTATTTACTGAATTATAAACAATAAATTATTTTGATGTATATGTTATAGTAAAGAATTAAAGACGCTAGACATCTAAACGATTTTTCAGAAATCATAAAGAATAAACGGTTTTAGAATCATAAAGAATAAAGAAGATGGAAAAGTTTTATTTCAAGAATTGGATTTAATTATTAATTTGAAAATAATAATTCAAATTAATAACCAGAATTTAAGTGGAGAGAAATATATATAGTAAAGAAGTTAGAATTTTTTTTAAAGAATTGGTCAAATTAATATCTATTTATTATTAATTAGATAATTAAAGAGATATTAATAAATATATTATATATATTTTGGTTATATATATATTTTTTGAGTACAAATTAATTAAGGAAATTTGAATTTTAGAATAATAATTTATTATCATTCTAATTATATAATAATTATATAATTACGTAAGGAATTAAGAAATTTAGTTTTGGAATAATAATTAATTATTATAATTAATTTAAGGAATTAAAATAATAATAATAATATATAAGGAATTAAGTAATTCAGTTTTAGAATAATAATTAATTATTATAATTAATTTAAGGAATTAAAATAATAATAATAATATTTTAATTAGTTAAAGATTGAAGTAATATTTATTACTGAAATAATTGTTATTGTATTAATATATTTATATAATTAAGAATAAATAAAATATAGAATGAAATTTTGGAATTTTAATATATACCTATAATATAGGTTATGATTTGAGAATTAAGTAAAGAAAAATAGTTATTATGTTTATAATATTTTATTAATATATTTAATGAATTAGTATAAAAACGGATGAATACATCTATTTAATTTATGACTTAATTAATGTATGGAATATATTCAGAAATTAAGAAAAAGTCAATTTATATAAATATATTCAGAAATTAAGAAAAGAGAAGAATAAAGAGATTATTATTTTATTAATAATAATAATTCATAATTAAAGAATAAATAAATATCAATAACTTATTTATCAAGAATTAAGTTATTTATCAAGAATTAAGGAAATCAATTAACCTAATAATTGATAAATTTAGAATTTTGGGTAATCTGTGTAATTGATTATTTAATTGTTTATTATTATTATATTTGGATGAATAATCAATCATGTTATATTACACATTTGAATATATATACATATTTTGGTCTTTATGTATATATTGTGTTGATTGATATTAAGAAATAATTGAGTGATTAGTAAAATCACAATTATTTGTTTTGTGTAACACATATGGAATTTATGCAATTTTGATACATAAAACAACATTCAGATTTTCGGTATTAATAACACATTCAAAATTTGGTATAATTTTAGGCCCACTTAAATTTGTAATTATGCGGTTGTTAATCGGCCCAAAGGAAGATTAATAATTGGTCGGATTGCAAATTTAAATAATGTACAAATTATTAATTTATAGAACATATTTGTTTTATAAGATTAAGACGGTTGTGTTTGTAACTATGCGATTATTAATCGGACAAAAGGAAGTTTAATAATTGGTCGAGTTACACACTTAAAGTATGTACATAATTTATTAATTTATTAAATCAATTAATTGAAGCAACATCCTACCAAAGTAGGCTTCTTGTGAAGGTTAATATGCTTTATAAATTAAGAAGGTAGTGCGTATGTATTTCATGCAGTTATTTAATCGGCCCAAAGGAAGATAAATAATTGGTCAGAATAACATTATGCACATGTGGTAATAAATATGTAACAATTATTCGGTGGGCCATGTGAATAATTGGAATATCCAAAGATAACCAATTATTTGACAGGACTTATTGTTAATATTTGATTACTACAAAAGAGTACCGTTTGCAAGTTAATATTTAATGTCCAAAGACTAAATATTAATGTTGCGTTTGGTATCTTATGATGAGACGTACCATTATTTTGAATTTATGTGATTATTAAAATTTTGTGAGTATGGTTGTTCATTTGTTTTGTTATCTAATCAAGTTAACACTTCTGTTTATACGGATTATTTTTTTGTCAACATCTTAAGTTCATTTTATATGATATAATTTTTAAGACATATTTAGAATTTGTTGTATTTTTAAGAATTATATCTAAAATGGTTAAAATTGCTAAGGGTATTATTAGAATAAAGATTTCATAAATAATATATGTTTTATTTAGTTTCAAAAGTAATGCATTAAAGTCAGAGTTACAATAATGTATTCTCATGCATCTAATTTGGATTTTCTTATTTACACTTAAGTTAATTGATGTGAATTGTAGTTGTCTAAAGGGAGACATAGTCTCTATATGAACTCACATCAATTGTGTGTAAGAAAAATAAAAGATTGAAACAAAAATAACATAAATAGTGTTCACTTAGCAAATACCTTAATACATAATAAAGAAATGAAGTTGTAAGAATTGCAGATATTGCACTTATAAGAAAATTACTAAAGAAAGTGGTGCATAAAAGAATACATATTATAGTTTTTTTTGTTTGTTCTAAGAGTAATTTAACTTCAGTACTCATACACATTTGATGGTAACTTCAGTATTACTAAAGTAAATGTGTTGATGTACGGTTGAGTTAATTGTCAAAAGTCAATTGATGGTGAAAGAAACATCGGCGTAGGCATTGACAATTCATATTAAAGATGAAGAATTAAAGAACTAGTTTAGATACTTTTTTTATTTGGAAACAAACATTTATGGAATATCTTCATGTAATTGATAAATTTGGAAGGAAGAGTTAAGAATTACAACTTATATATGGAATAAAGATTCAACTAAAACAACTAGTAAATTCTTTTGGGGTTGTCCAGTTAAGGTCAGGCCTTATAGGTCTAAAGAAAATAAACTAGACTAAAGAATTTATCAGATGTTAATTATTGGATATTCTAAAAGATCTAGAGACAAATTTAGTCTCATAAGTACTTCAAGATTTTCCTTGAAAATAAATACATACATAAGACTCCTTAAACAAGAGTCTAATGTATTCTCTAGATTATATGAATCAAGAAATTAAGAATATTTATGATGTTGGACAAATATTTGAAGGATCCTGGTTTGGATCATTAAGAAAACAACCAAACAACTAATGTGATATTTTAAGAACAAAACATTACATACTCATATAGTGAAATGGAATCGGATAGAGATCATTTGGTATATTGATTCGAATTTTGTTGGATACTAAAACAGTCGAAAATTCGTGCCACATCATTTTAGTTTAAAGAATTAATTTTTGGAAGAGTGTTAAGTAGACACTCGAATTATTTCAAGTTGATGGCAGAATTTATTAGGTGTTTTGTGGCATCCAATTAAAGAATCCGACTGCAAAATTTTGTCACGGGGTTGCAAATTATGAATGATATAGAAAGACCACTAAAGATATTACGTGACAATAATTTGCAGTTCTTTTACTTTAAGAGTAATATGAGTTCGACTAAGTCGAACTATTTGGAAAATAAAGAATTCATAATGTTTACTTATCTATTGAGCATATTTGGACAAACTCTAAAATTACAGACCAGTTCTCTAAATATTTGCTATCTGAGGTCTTTCATGAACATATTATTCATATGGATATTGCATATTTAAATGATATACAGTTTTAGTGGGAGTTTGTATTGTGATGCTTGCATAGATAAAATTTGGAATTTATGTGCACATTAAAGAATCAGTTTCTAAAGAAATTAAAGATTTAGTTTTTAAAGAAATCAAGATTATAAAGTTATTCAGATTGATCTCTATAAGGAATAAAGGAGGACCAGTTGGTATTAGACATGTTAAAGATCACACTACATGTTAATCCACACTACACACCCATGTTTAATCTATGTTATTTGATTGTATTGACATATGTGACTATTGAGGGTTTAGTTACGAACTAATGTAACAAAAATCGCTTTAATCCTATGTTGATATAATTAATGGACGAGATTGATATAGATGTATTTGGAAATGATAACAATATTTTAAGCTCTTAAGGTTATAATATACAATTGAAGGAAATATTATATGACCCAAGTGGGAGATTGTTGGAATTATTTCCATTATTTGGGTACATATATTATTTAATAATTGTATATTAGTTGTTATCATAATAAAGATTAAAGCTCAATTAAAGTGATCTATTAAAGTATAAAGATTATGGGGCTTATTTAGACCTCTATAATAAATGTGGGGAATTATTTCCAATATTTGGGTACATATATTATTTAATAATTGTATATTAGTTGTTATCATAATAAAGATTAAAGCCAATTAAAGTGATCTATTAAAGTATAAAGATTATGGGGCTTATTTGGACCTCTATAATAAATGTGGGGATATATTTGTGTAGAAGCAGAAATACCATTTTTTATTTCGTTGATGGGCCGAATAATAAATGGGTATATTAGGGCTAGGTCTCCAACCCATATAAATAGCCTACCGATTTGTTTCTCTCATCGAGCAATAAGGTTTATGTTCATCTCTCAAGAACACTAAAGAAGAAGGCTATCGATATAGGGTTGGAAGACTTAAACCCCACCCACATCTGACATTCCGATCCAAGTCCAGATCCAGAACGAGAAGATCCACATTCAGATCCAGATTCAAGATCAAGAGAAGATCAAGAAGAAGAGAATAACGAAGAACAGCTTAATGAACCGTTCTGCATTCAAGATCCATGTACGTTTCCGCAATTACAGTTTATCTCGATTTATCGACATAGAGTATACAGATTATAGACTTGAGGATTAAAGATTTAGACTAAAGAAACTAACATTAAGGACATGAACATATACCTGAAGTGGCATTGCTCATCCGTTTGGATGTCAGTTATGGTACATGGGTTCTTCTTCTGCAACATGAACAGGTATGATGACAATTTACCATAGGAATCCTCCACAGTTCCTCGCACCGCCATTAAGGTCTTTTCCCTGGACCTTCAAGCCTTATTATATGTCAAAGTTAACTCATAGCTTGTATGCATGTCTTCCATTATTTTCTTAGGCATGTGGTCATGATGATGGTCCATGTACTTACGTTTGATGCACTCTCCAATTACCCATGATGGTGCTTGACTCACATTCTCTTGCCTTATTAAAACTGAGCATGTGGGTTTTCTTACAAATTTTCGAATCTCAAACATCTCTGAGAATTTTCCTTTCTTAGCACGCAATTTCCACTTACAATTCTCAGCCAAACATTTTACAAACCAAAAATATTTTGTTGACTTCTCCACTTTGAGGATAAAATGATTATACATCGCATGTCTATGCAACCTCAATTGTATTTCTTTTTTGTTATCAAAAAACGTACCCACTTCCAATCCGCTTTCGATGGTTAATTTAGCAGGTGTTTCAATCTCGAGTGGTTCATATGAGAAGTGATTGGTTCCCTTAGTATGGTTTTCGGGGTGAATGACTTATTCTTGTACTAGCACACTGTCTCGAACGCAACCATTGGGCTTGTACTTCTTCTGCATGAATTTGACTTGAGAATACATTTTGCTGCTCAAATACATCTCGCTGCTCAGATACATCTTGTTGCCTTAGGAAGACATCTTGCTGCTCAAAAACATATCGCTGCTCATATACATTTTGCTGCCTTGGGAAGACATCTTGCTACTCAAATATATCTCGCTGCTCAAATACATATTGCTGCCTTGGGAAGACATCTTGTTGCTCAGATACATCTTGCTGCTTAAAGAGATCTTGCTGCTCAAATATGTCATTTTCTGGTATTTTGATTTTTTGAGTTAAAGGTATTGACTTCTCTACGAAAGAGACACACAGTGGAGTACGATGATGGGGTAGTGAAGTCGAAAGTTCTTGTAAATAGAACGCCACATCGTTATCTCGAATGATAAACTCTAAGGTTTTCATTATTGTTGAATATAAATATCTCGAATTGAAAAATTATTGTTGAATATAAATATCATATCAACAATAATATGGAAATATATGTGGTGATATTAAAAAGTAAAATAATTTTTCTAGATTTTGACGAAGCAGACCAAATGGTTGATGGAGACTACTGAAGGGGAGAATTACATGTATCCGGTATAAATTACTGATCTCAATGACAAATGAAATTATTTCCAATGAAAAATGTGATCTTACTGTTTACTTTCGTCTCCGAGCCATTTTTTTAATAAGATCATAAACATATTATACTTCACTTTGAACACTAAATCAATGTGTTCACCTGAAATGATGAAGGCTTCCTTCGTTTTGTTGGTTCGCCTAAAATGTGAAGGATCAATGTGTTGGTTCGCTGCGCTGCGATCATGAAAGTGAATACCAAATGGGAGAAAAGGGGAAACTGAAATGAGGAGAGGGAGGGAAAAGGGGTTGGGAAATAACGAAACCATTTTTTTTTAATTAAGGATAAAAGTGTCTTTTGCCTATGACAAAAGTCATATTTGCAAAATTTATCCAATCTATGCTAAATTTAAAAATAACTCTATTATCAGGGTAAAACCGCCTATTATTAGTGTCTAGGGGCGGAGTCAGGATGAAAAATTACCTGGGACTGACTCCAATTATTTTCGCAAATCAAATCCTCAGCACCTCAGGTTTAACTTTCTATGCTTCGTTTTTTTTTCCTGTAATTGATACAATAAATTAATTAATTCAAACATATAAAATAAAAGATGTATGAACATTTACTTTATGAAATTATGAAATAAAACAATACATTCAAAACATTTAGTATTGTGCATTTCTATTTTTCTTAATAAAAATAAATTAAAAAAAGTGAAACACTAAAAAATATTTAAATAAAAAAATAAAAAATATATTTAATTAATTATTTTAACTTTTAAATTAGACTTATCATTCATCAAAATTAGATAATATATACCTTAAAAATAATTTATGAATTTACATAAAATTTAAAGAGAAAACATACCAATTATTTATTGAATTAACTAAAAAAATTAAATTATTAGATTTTCTTTTATAGTTATTTTTTATTATATATTTGTATTTTTAATATTTTTTTAACTCAAATCACTTATATTTTAATGATTAAAAAAACAAATAACCTAACTAACAATGACTTAGAACACATTCATTAATTATTTAACCAATAAATAATATTATAATTAAGTTAGGTAAGGATAAAAAGCCTTTTTTAATTTATATTAAAAAATATTAACCAAATATTTTAAAAAATATTTTTCAACAAAACTACTGTCTTATAAATTATTGTTACTAAATTGCTAATTCAAATAAATTTTGATGTGTAGAAAGAAATGGTATTAAAAATGCGAAATTAACTTCTACAAAGGCTTATTCAAATATCAGAAAAAATATAAAGGGTTAATTTTATTTTATTTATAAAAAGAAAAAGAAAACAAGTTTGTGTGACCAGATACGAATCTAAATTCTAATAGTAGAGAAGAGAGAAAAGAGTAATTGCCCCCATTTTTTTTATTTAATTGTATCTAGAGAGCGTACATTAATTAAGTATTTTTTTTAATTTAGATGGACTGGAACCCACCCTGGCCCAAGTGTAAGTGTGGCTCGCTCTGTCATTTCGTTTATTTGGCACTTATTTAAAAGGAAATGGAAAATTCATAATTCCACCTAATTACAACTTTGCCATTGTACATAAAAACTACCTAAAGCAAAAATTAAAATTAATTCATGCAGGGCCTGAGATTCGACCCTGGACCCCTTGCCTTATTTCATTTAACCAAGGCACACCCCAAGCCTAGCCTCGGACAGGTTGAACCTCCCTTCTGCATACCGGACCTGGCCCGAGCCTCCAGCAACCTAACTATTGATCCAAACCAGCGACGAGCCACGCGAACCAATCATTTGTTCCTAAGTCGGTTATCCCGAGCCTAAAGTTGCCCCAAGCCTCCTTTCAAACCTACTGAAGGTCTGGTTTGTTTACTTTTTTCTTATACTTTTCATCCTTTCTCATTTTAAACACTTTAAAACATTTTATAAAAATATGAAAACAAAAATATAAATGGTTAAGAACATTTTTCATAATTAAAAATAAAGATTCATAATTTTAAAGACATGTTTGGAGTTTAATCAATTTTTACAACCTTTGTGATTCATAACTTGAGTTTTATAACTCTAAAAATCATGAAAAAATCCCTACATTTTTCAAATATTTTTCTCAACAAACCCATAATTAAAAATCAAAATTTGGGCAAGTTCAAATTGTATGCTCTCGTTACTCATGCTTCGTCTATTGCTTCCACTTTTTACCTCGTCTAATACTATGAACATCTTAGACTCGCTTCTAGGAACGAAATAAGAATAGTCCCTTTTAGACGTAGGTTACAAACTTAGATGAACACTCATAGGTTTTGAACTCAAACAAAGTGTAATGATCTTTACGTTTTGAAAATGTCGACTAGGTTGGTGTGTGGTAGAGTTGGGCATCGTGCATAAACGTTCGTATTCGACTCGGATAAGTCGGGTTAGACTCTCAATCGTGTCGTGTCTCAATCTTATGCGTAACGTATTGTGTCTTGACCCACTCAATATATTATGATTCACGGACTTTTTTGTGGTGTGTTATTCGTGTTTACGAGTTTATTCGTGTTGTACTAACTCGTGTTAAAATTTGTGTTTCGTATTATTCCGACTAGATTTTGTAATCGTGTCAATACAATCGTGTTTTGACACACTATGTTAATTAATTATTTATTTATATATATTAAATTATATTGTTAGTAAAAATTATAAAATATAATTATTAATTTATTTTAATTTAGAAAATTTAAATTAATTTAATAGGTTAAATGTATTTAATTTATTTAAAATGTTATTTAATATGTAAAATGTGTAGATATAAATTTAACATATAATTTCATAAATAATAATTTGAATGTAAAATATTTAAAATGTATTTTAAAATATAAAATAATTATTTAAATAAAACTAATTAAATTTATTATTTTAAAGTTATTAATTTATTTTAAAAAAAATAATATATTAAGTTAGTTAAATTATTATCTTATGTGTTAATAATAAAAAAAATGATAAAATAATTAAAATTTTAAAATTATGTAAAACAATAAAAGTAGTGAGAGAATTATTATGAAGACTCAAATTTTTATTAATATAATTTATTTATTTAATATTTATATTTTATTTTAATATTTTAGTATATTTAATTTTAATTATATATATTATATTTATAAAATTAAATAGTTTATAAATTAAATGAAAATTTAAATATATTTAGAGAGACGTGATAATTTGATAATATTAATGTAAATTAATGTGGGTAGTTTGAGTTAGGGCTGCAAATGAGTCAAGCCGCTCGTGAGCTGCTCGCGAGCCGGTCAAAGCTCGACTTGAGCTTGACTTTAATCGAGTTCGAGTCGAGCTCGAGTCGACTCGTTTAATATTCGAGTCGAACTCGAGCTCATATAATGCTTGCTCGAAGGCTTGTCGAGCTTTTTCGAGCCTTATAATATATAATATTTTATTTATTTAATATTAAAACTTAAAATTAAAACAATATTTTTTTTATCTCTTTTTAAAGCCCATATAGAAATCCCACAATCTATATTTTATATTCTATTATCCTAAATCAAATCCTAATTTCTATTGCATCAATCCTATGTGACTCTTCATCTCATTTTCTTCTTTCTTCCGTTCATTTCTTCTTCCTTCTTCACCATTTCTTTTTTTCATGTTCTTCTTCTTCACCATTTCTTCTTTTCATCTTCTTCTTCCGTCTTCACCATTCTCCACCATTTCTTTCCTTCATTCATAACACCATTTCTTTCACTCATTCATAATATATTGATTTATTTTTTATGTTATCTCTCATATACACTAGTAAAGGTACTTTTATCTCTGAAAACTTCCTCTGTCCGACATATGTTTCACCGAGACGCGCCGATGACGTTTATCGCTCTCAATGAGCTATTTCACCGAAGGCTTTCAGCCTTTCTTCGAGAGATTCTACCCTCCATAATAACCTATTTTCTACTAGTGAATATTTATTTCATTCATTCACAAGAGGATTACAAGTAATTTAAAATCTACTATTTTCACTTCTACTATAACTATTGCTACTTCTTTTAGATAACTTTTTTTTTGTATTATGAGAAACTTATGCTTATATAGATAGCTCATTTACAAATATATAAAAAACTATTATATATATTCATCCGTCAAGAACAAAATAAGTTTAAGGCTTTAAGGCGTCAAGATAAATATATAAAAACACTATTATATATAATAATTTTTAATTTATATTAGGGTTGGATTGATAATAGAAAAAAGGCTTAGACAATATTAGGGATATAATAATGAGTATATTATATATAATATTAAAAGAGATAAATTATCTATAATAAAAAATATATTATATATAATATTGAAATAGATAAAAAAAAAAGATTAATATATTATATATAATAAAAGATAAAAGATAAAAAAAAATGTTAGTATATATATATATTATATATAATATGTTGAGAAAAAAAATGAATTTATAAGATTAATAATATATTATAATATATAAAAAATTTAGTGAATTCTTGCTATAAATAAGTTAAATTTTAGTTATTTATTTTAACATGTATTTTTATATTAATTATTTTTAAACTTAAATATTTTATATTATTGAATGTAGGTAGGTATACGCGTGTGTTATGATTGAAGAACATGACTTAAAAAGATTAATATATAGAATGTTCAAAAAATTATGTAGTTTTGTACTTTGATTTTTGGAATTTTATGTTTTAGAATTTTGATTAGTAATGGCAGTTTGATATTTTCGGACTATCATTTTTAAAATTTTGAATAGTTATGATTGTTTAATATTTTATTTTGAAACATCATGTTAAATGTTGAATATGTATGAAATATTGATATTTTTATTTTGAAAATAGTTTTTCGTTTGAGTTTGAGCTCGAGTTTGAAAATTTAATTTTAGTTTAAACTTTTCGAGTCGAGCTTATAGATAAATAGTCGAGTCGAGTTCGAGCTCAAATTTAAAAACTCGTTCGAGCTCGAGTTCGAGTCGAGCTAATAAAAACTAAATCGAGTCGAGCTCGAGCTCAAGCTGGTTCAAGCTCGAGCTCAAGCTGGTTCGAGCTCGACTCGGCTCATTTGCCGCCCTAGTTTGAGTAAGAAAATGAGAATGCAAGTGGATAAGGTGGATATAAATTATAAAGGTATATTATTATATTATTAAAGTTAAATTATTATTATATATTTATTTTTTAAAGTATTAATAATAATTAAAATTAAAAATAATTTAAAAATTAAAAAATAATCAATAAAATAATATCAAAAGAATTATTAATAGATTCAAATTTCTATTCATATAATTTATTTTTTATTTTAATTTATATTATTTAAGTTAATATTTTATTTTAATATTATATTTTAGTATGTTTAATTTTAATTATAAATATTATATTTATGAAATTAAATAATTTATTAATTGAATAAAAATGTAATATGTTCAGAGAAGGTTAATGTAAATGTAAGTAGCTTAGGTCATGTGACTAATTGTGTTTATATTGTTTCGTGTGTATACTCGTGTCGTGTCTACACTCGTGTTGTGTTCGTATCGACTCGTAACCGTGTTACGATCGTATAAATTCATAATTGTGTCGTGATCGTGTCATCTCGTGTCAACATAAGACCCTAGTGAGATAATATTGTATAGTGTTGTTATGTACAAATATCGTGTTGGATCGTGTCGGTTCGTATTTATCCAACCCATTGCCCAACTCTAGTGTGTGGGCCATAGCCTCGACGTTATTTCTCACACGTCACCAAACATCGAACCCTTAAAACGGAATTTTGAAACTCTCGTTGTGTTAGAATCCTACATTCGGTTCCTAATTCACGTTAGGGCGAGATAACTCTTGAAATACTAGTCTTCTTGATTGTTTTACGAGATTCGAGAGAAAGGTAGACAAATGAATTTATTAAAGCAAAAACAAAAACATTTTTAAAATGCTAAACAAACTAAAATACATCCGAGTAGACAGATTCATGGTTTTAAATGTAAAGGTCGATTTAAAAAGTGTACAAAAAAGATTCCACATTGTCCAACAACTCACTCCACGGACGAGTCCCGAGTTTTTTGCGAATGCCGTCATTTTTAGAGGATTTCCATAACAATGACGAACAAGAAATGAGAGAGTGAATCACCCTATTTAATCCCTCGAGAGTTCTCGAAAAATTTCTAGAATTCTCATTTACAATGACAGAAAATTAACTATCGGGAGACAAAATCTAATCCAACCAATCTATTTCACACTCATTCTTATTTTGTCCATGATAAGAAACAAAACTCACAATTGACGTGATTATAATTTTTTCCGATATTTAACTTGACAAAAACACATTTATCACCTCCTGAATTAGCTAAGTCGATGCACGAACTCTTTGAGTTCCTAAACGGTAAGTTTTGAAGTGGAACAAGTTGAACAAACCAATAAAACATTGTCGAAAGAATCTCTACCAAATATTTTAAGTGAGTTAAAATTATCCTTAGTTGGTAAGTAATGCTTGAAAAGATCATGCCAAATGATAATTGATCATTACATATATAGCCGAAATAGTGAGAAATCCATACAAATTATGTTAGAATATTTATAAGTGGACATTCATATGAAATATTAAATCCAATAACTTATTATTGAAAATATGAAAAACAACGCAAAATTTGATCATTATGTCTCATTACTACTAAAAAGAGACAGAGACGGACACGGACACAAACTCGAGAAATGATTATTAATACAATCGAAGGGTATGAGCATCAAATAACCCACCAACGACTTAGAGTATTATTTGGATAAAAAAATATGAGATTAAAAATTCGACCCGACTAAATAAGATGTCGCACCGAACAAAATAAAACACCTAATGTAAAGATAAATAAGACACCCTCTAATACTAAAATTATGGCCGACAATTTTGGATCCAACACAAAAATACAACCGAACACGAAACAATCAGGTTATGATCATGTATTTTTGAGTTCGAGTCAAAATCAGGTTGACCCGTTTAATCTAATTAATAAACAGATCAAAATTGGGTCGACTTGGAATGATCCAAAGTAGACTTGCCGACCCATTTATAATTTTTTTTAGTTTTGTGTTATCCTTTCCTACTCACTCAGTCATTTTTTGTAGAATTTTTTTAAACAAATTTGTGATTTAGCTTCATTTACTTTGTGATGGTGTCATTTTAATTTAAAACTGAGATATGTGAATTAATTAAATCGAGTTAAATCGGGCTGGGTTCGAGTTGAATTAGATAAATCGGATCAGGTTTGGGTCAATTACAAATAAACATGTTAGATTCAAGTTAGAGATGTTGACCCAAATTATTAAACATGTCAATTTCATGTTAGTATCGCTCAATCCGTTAGTCAACCCGAACTCGTAAACATGAACTTGACCCGAATTAAAGTAAGAATAATAATGAAAAGTAAATTTTTTTTTTGAAAAATATTCTACCTAACTTTAATCTATTATTTTACTTATATAAATTTTAGTTTTACTTCTAAGTTGGATCATTGCTAATTAAAATAATAATTTAATAACAGAAACACAACATTTCAATGGATATAATAATTATTAAAACTGTTTGGATGGTGGGATCTAGAACATTATTATAAAAACTTTTCGGCATGAGACATGGTGGGTTTTGATGGTGGGTAGTATTTGTAGTCTATATCATATATGAAGAACCTAAAGAGTCACACATCACAATAAATAATATATATTTATTTATTTCTCTAGAGAAAAAACTTGTATATGACTAGTGAAGGTTATATCTGGAAAAGGATGAACTTGATATAATGTCATTATTTAAGGTTTTAACAATAAAAGAATGTCTTTATTTGATATAATAGAAAAAGGTTATCACAATTTGTTTTGGTGCTATTTGATGTAATCAATGCGATTATTTAAGGTATCTTTCCTTTCCCATTTGTCATTCTTTCAATACATAAAGTCGAGAGCTTTTCTGATATTTGCGGAGTTTTTCTTGCAAAGTCGAGTGACTCAATCTTCTTCTTCGTCGATTAATCGGACGCAAGGCAAAATGGCTCTAGGCAAATCGCAAGGCAAATGGGTCAAGGTTATCTCTGTCTTTCTCACTCAAAATTAAGCATCCATTGCAGACAAATCAGATTATGATATAGGAAAGAGATTTTACACTGTCATTTACTCGTTCATGTGATTTCTTCGTGAATTTAACAGTAAATGACTGGAATTGAAAGCATTGCATGTTAGTGGAGTTTATATAGGATGCAGATGCACTGGTAATTCAACTTAGCCATAATTTGATTGAAAACAGCCGCCTGGCTGGCCACTGTTCCTTTAGCTATCTTTCATATCAGTCTAAATTGATTTGAGTTTTGTTTGATAAATAAACCCAAATGGTACTTTTTTCATTTGAGTTGACAAAAAGGATCATATTTGCAGATTGAACAACAAGGTTCAGGTCCTGGTGCAAGAAGCTCACATGCTATAACCATCGTGGGAGAAAAGGCTTATGCTTTTGGTGGTGAGTTCACACCAAGAGTACCAGTTGACAATAAGTTATATGTTTTTGATCTCAAACAGCAAATCTGGTCTATCATCGACGCCACCGGCGATGTCCCTCCACCGCGGGTTGGTGTCACGATGGCGGCTGTTGGTGAAACCATTTTCGTGTTTGGAGGTAGAGATGCCCAACACAAGGAGCTCAACGAGCTTTACTCTTTCGATACCAGTACTAACCAGTGGTCTCTAGTTCAGTCTGGTCCTCCCAACCGGAGCTATCACTCCATGACATCTGATGATCGACGCCTTTATGTATTTGGTGGATGTGGTGAATCTGGTCGGTTGAATGACCTTTGGGCTTATGATGTAATGGACAAAACATGGAATAAATTTCCCCTCCCTGGGGAAGATTGCAAGCCTAGAGGTGGCCCGGGGCTTGCTGTGGCCGAAGGAAGAATATGGGTGGTTTATGGTTTCACAGGAGAAGAGACGGATGATGTTCACTATTATGATCTGGTGGAAGAAAAATGGGTTCGAGTTGAGACTGTGGGGGAGAAGCCAACTGCTAGAAGCGTGTTCCCAATAACTGCAATTGGGAAATATATATTTGTGTATGGAGGTGAAGTTGATCCAAGTGACTTGGGTCATATGGGTGCTGGCAAATTTGCGGACGGAGTTTATGTCTTGGATGCAGAGACATTTGTCTGGACAAAGTGGGATGATAAGTCGGCTTCAGGGGAGAGTCCAGGCCCACGTGGGTGGTGCGCGTTTGCGGCTGGAGTTAGGGATGGGAAGCCTGGATTGCTTGTTTATGGTGGTAATTCCCCAACCAATGATCGTCTTGATGACATTCACTTCTTTACTCCTTCGTTTGATTAAGGAATGGAAAATGAAAGGAAATTGTCTCTGTTATATGTACTATGTGTTTCAAATGGAATTGCAAACTTTGATGATGATGATGATGGATTTTAGTTGGAATATGTGTAAGATACTGATGTTAATTAGCTTAAGAATAACCATCTTTCATGATCAATCTCTATCAATTATCTTCCTGTTTGCATCTTTCATGAGTTGTTCTTGTTCTAAAAGCAATATTCATTAAACTCATCGAATCATGATTATTGGTAATCTAGTTTACATGTCATTTATTAACAAACTCCTATTGTGCTACTAGCAGTATTCATTAGTTAGCTGTTGGTCGAACCTCAACTCTGATTCCTTCTCTAATCTTTCTTATAAAGTCATCGCATTTCCTGTTCAGTTCTTCTGCACTCAACAACCCGATTCCGTCTTCTTCTTCGTCGTTGTCATGAATATTGACTTCTTCTTCTTCTTCTTCTTCATAGTCCATGGTGATATCCTTTGTTGATGGCTTTGATAATTCCTTATGAGTGTTGCTGACCTCTTGAATTGTAGATTGAGAACCCAGAAAAGAATTGCCTTTTAGGACTGAAGTCTTGATCACCAAGAACAAAATTCCATTGCAGAAGAGGAATATGTAGTTGCGTTCACTGCTGTATCTGAATAGATGTGAGGATAGAGAGAAAGTGGCGGTGTAATGATCAAACCATTGGATCAGAAGAGGAAGCAGATAGGGAGAGAGGGAGATGATGAGGAAGGAAACTATAGAAATTGACAGCAGAATTTTGATAACCTTCTTGGCGCAAGGAGTTTGCTTCTTTTCATCATACTTGTGTTCCATTTCCTCAAACTAAGCTCTGGTTAGGTCTATATGAGAGAGAGAGGCTAAGAGTTGGACAGTGGAGAAAATTCGTTTGGTTTTGGGATTTGTGTATGTAAGCTAAGTTATAATCCTGAATTTTACAAGGAGGATATTGGATTTTACTTAAGTAACCTTATCATTCTTGGAGAATGTTGTTTAGAATGTTGGGTAGTTTGGGTAATTAGCAAACTAATTAGTCAGTCAACGGAGAATAAGATAAGTTATTGTCTTAGGGAGACTAAGATAGACATGAATTGATTTTCTAGTGTATTGTTGAATGAGTCAAATGTATTGAAAGTTTTCAAAAATAAGTGTGAGATTTAAAATCCTTAAAGTCTGAGTACATAGAAATATCACTAGTAAATGGGTCATGAATGCGTGCAAACTAGATTGAACATATTGATATATATTAGTTGATTTTAGACATGCATGAATAGTATTGTTTTCAATTGAGAATGGAAAGGATTGTTAGACCATTTGATGAGGGTTTGTGAAAATTTAGTTTGTGGGTTCTTTCTCATGTGGAATAACAAAGCTCTCCCACAAAGATATTTTGTTTTTGGTTTTTTGCATATGGTCTGGTCCAGTATTAGGTGTTGACGCATAGTAAAGGTTGAGGTTTTTCCATGGACAGCAGCAGCAAGTGTTGATTTGTTGTCTTTGTGCTCAATCTGAATAGTCAAGTCACACATATGAATACTGTTATAAAATAGACCAAATGAAAACCCTTCCTTTCTTTTGTTTTCGAGAGAATCAGATCATGTATCTGAATACGGAATTTGTTATGCATGATCCATTGAAAGTGTGCTGAATTGGTCTGTTTAAAACACTTGGGGATTAACAAGATATTGTTCTGATTGATCGACTCAAGAGGAATAAGAAATACTTCTATAGCAGATGTGCATGAGTTACATTTACATGTACCTGTTATTACTAAAATAAGAAAATATGAGAGAAGCTGAACCTCATGTTTTACAATTGGGATAACAGAAGTGGGGCCATCTCTTGCTTCCCCATATATTACTCTTTATGTCTTGATTAGCCAAAAAAGAAAAAGGAAGAAGAAGGAGAAGAAGATACCAGCAAACGTCTTCTTACTCCAATTCTTGATCCTCGGACCTCCTCCTGTCCATTGCTGTACACAACATTCCATGGCCAGACATTTCCCCTCTTATTCTACTACTGCCCCAACATTCTCAGCCACTTCATTCAACCACGATAACTCTTCTTCCCTGCCATTTTCTCACAGACCCAATTACAGCAAGAAGACCATATGCCTCCAAACGGGTCTTCTTCAACAACTTAATTTCAATTATCCACCAAAAAAGCATTTTGAGCTCAAATCATCTTCCAACGGACATTCCCCAAATGCCTCACAGGATGGTTAGTTTCCCTTTTTAGAATGTATTCACTCTATTTGTGCTAACTGCTAATGCACTTATCAATCATTTGGTTATTTGTTTTAGTCTTGAAATGGGTTGATTAATTAAACAGGTTTAGCCGGAAAGCCTCTGAGTGAAGAGCGAAATGAGCTCTTGACGGAAGATAATTCCTTTTCATTACAAGAATCAAAGAAAGCTGAGTCTACTCTCAGCATAACTGTGATTGGAGCTTCTGGAGATCTTGCTAAGAAGAAGATATTTCCTGCACTCTTTGCACTATTTTATGAAGATTGGCTTCCCAAGGTTTTATTTATTGCTCTTCAATCCCATGGATGAACAACCTATGAGTGACGTTGCTCTGCTTCTACATTCTTATACACAGAATTTTACAGTGTGTGGGTATGCTCGGACGAATATGACGGATGAGGAGCTGAGGAACTTGATCAGTCAAACCTTAACTTGCAGGATTGATCAGAGGTATGTAATGTATGTATGAGGAACAAGTTTTGTCTTCACCACTAACCGGCTCTTAACAAATAGAGAAAATTGCAATGAGAAAATGACCAAGTTTCTGAAGAGATGCTTCTACCATTCTGGGCAATACAACAATGTGGATGATTTCTTGAAATTAGACAGCAAGCTCATAAAGGAAGAGGTTTCTTCTTCTGGAATGCTTATTCAAGCAAAATGAATATGTTTGTATGCAATAATAATCTTCAGAGATTCTTTTTTTTTTTTGTAGGAAGGAAGACTGTCGAATAGATTGTTTTACTTGTCAATACCGCCAAACTTATTTGTGGATGTGGCGAAATGTGCCAGCACTAAGGCTTCCTCAAAAACAGGTTGGACGAGGGTCATTGTCGAAAAACCGTTTGGTAGGGATTTGGAATCATCTAAACAACTTTCTACAAGTCTAAAGCAATACCTTACAGAGGATCAAATATTCAGGTGGCAAAATTAATTATGTATAGTTTCTTTTTTTTGGTGGTGATTAAGGTTTGTGAAAAGCAAATCTTTGGTTGACCCTTTGATACAGGATTGATCATTACCTAGGCAAGGAAATCGTTGAAAACCTCATTGTACTTAGATTCTCAAATCTCGTGTTTGAGCCTCTTTGGTCGAGAAATTACATCCGCAACGTGCAATTCATTTTCTCAGAGGATTTTGGTACAGAAGGCCGAGGCGGGTGAGTGAGTTGTGTCTAAAATCTAGTGTTTGAACTTTGAACCTCTTTGGGTGAAAAAAATAAATAAAATTTGATTTGAATCTGATCAGTTACTTCGACAACTATGGAATTATTCGAGATATAATGCAAAATCATTTGTTGCAAACGTTAGCGCTGTTTGCAATGGAGACACCTATAAGTTTGGATGCAGAAGACATTAGGAATGAAAAGGTAATTAAGATTTACTAGCTCAAAAACAGTTTGGGAAATGACATGAATGAATGTTCTTCTTTGTTATAACAAATTACAGGTTAAGGTTTTAAGGTCAATGAGACCGTTGCAGCTTGAGGATGTGATTGTAGGGCAATATAAAGGGTTCAGTAAAGATGGTAAAACCTATCAGGGATATACAGACGATCCAACTGTGCCTAAAGACAGCATTACTCCCACTTTTGCAGCAGCAGCACTCTTTATTAATAATGCAAGATGGGATGGAGTGCCTTTCCTAATGAAAGCCGGCAAAGCCCTTAACAAGAGAAGGTAGTTTTATCTAGTATTAATATAGTTATTTGGTTGGGATATGTTGTTTTGAAATGTTTTTGGTTTGAAGAGCGGAGATCAGGGTACAGTTCAGACATGTACCTGGGAATCTATACAAGAGAAGCTTTGGAACAGATCTGGATAAAGCTACAAATGAGTTGGTTCTTCGCATTCAGCCAAATGAAGCTATATATCTAAAGATTAACAACAAAGTTCCTGGTCTTGGGATGAGGCTGGACAGGAGTGACCTTAACTTGCTCTACAAAGCAAAGTAATAAGAATATTATCATAAAAAATCATGTTTGTTTGTTTATGTCAGGATCACCTTAATAAATTGGTTTGGTCTGTTGAAGGTATCGGAAAGAAATACCAGATGCATACGAGAGACTTTTGTTGGATGCAATTGGAGGGGAACAAAGGTTGTTCATAAGAAGCGATGAATTGGATGCTGCTTGGCCATTGTTCACGCCACTTTTGAAGGAATTGGAAGAAAAAAGGATTTCACCAGAACTCTACCCGTATGGAAGCAGAGGACCCGTAGGAGCGCATTATCTTGCTGCAAAGCACAATGTTAGATGGGGAGATCTTAATGAAGACGATTCTTAGATTTTCCAGAATCTTTCTTCTTTACACCATTTTTCAGACCTCACATTCAAATTTTCAACAGAATTAATACTAACTCATATGTGAATTGTTAAAGTTGATATATTTGTTGGTTCATCAAAGTTATAAATTTGTGGTACTTACTAATCCATTTTGATGATTTATTTGTCCAAGATAAATGGCTTTGGTAGCGTGCCAAAGTTCGACATTATTCGGATTAGAATTGCATTATCCAAATATCATTAGTTTATATATCCTCTTATTAGTGATCGCCTATTATGGATCATGACAGTGAGACCTAAGTTATAATGCATGTATCAACTTATCATTGGAACATATATGTCAAACAAATATTGGATCATTTACATTTGGGAGATTGTATGCTTTAATTATTCGATTTTGACTTATAATATGGAACACCATTTTACGTCTGAAAATAGACAAATAAAATTGATTATGAATATCATGATCACTATTGAATCATTTTGTGGTATACTATAACCAATGTATATAGAAAGTGAGACAGCGGTTACATATGAAATGTCAATTTATCATTGAGTCACATTTGACAAATAAGTTTTTAAATATTTGCATTTGCATTTGAAGATTGAAAATTGTATGGTTTAATATCTTTTACTATTTGCCAAATAAGTTTTTTAAATATTTGAAGATTGAAAATTATATGATTTAATTCGACGGACTTATCTTTACTAACACCATTTATATTTGAAAATAACATTGACGCTGAATATAAGATTGCTTTAGTTCCTAAAACATTTGTCGAATAACATAACACATGGAAAGTAGGACTAAGTCTATAAAAGATCAACTTATTATTGAAGTACATTTGTAGAGTCATATATGTCTTATATTTATGAAACTAGTTTGACTTCCTTACTGTTATAACTCCAATTTCAACTTAAACGTTTTAAGAAAGAATTAAAATGTGACTTTGGGTTATTGAGGTACCGACTTTTGTCACTTGAGTTATCATAATGAGTTTACTCGATTATTATTTATGTTTGAAAATGGTTGATAAATATCAAATCTCTCATGTTACTTAATCTTTTTTACTATAGTTATAATAATATGAACTTATAAACATATTTGGCCAATAAGTTATCGTTTAACATGACTGTTGTACATTTTATTCACGTTATTTCAATTTATCACTGGAGGCACTGTTTATGTCATGATAATGAATATTAGATCAATATTCTTATTACTCAATGATTTTGTTTGTATGTTATAATCTAGGAACAATAAAGTAAAGTTCAACTTATCATTGGAGCACATTTCCCAAATAAGTCTTAATACTTATAGTATTGATGATTAATATAAATACCAGATTTATCATGTTACTTAATTCTTTCATAGTAAGTTGTAATAGATGAACTTATCATTGGAGCCACAATTAATGTATGAAAATAACACTATGATGAATATAAGATCAATATTCTTGTTACTTAATCATTTTATTCTTATGTTATAACCAATTATAGAAACAAAATAAAGTTTAGGTTGTAATTGGAGTAAATTGTCAAATAAGTCTTAACCATTTAGGTGGAAAGATCATTTACTTACAAAAATAATATTGATGATATATAAGATTACACTTTTTACTTAAGATTACACTTTTTACTTAATCATTTTGTCGTATATTATAATCAATTATGTAAATTTCGACTAAATTATAATGAATGAACTTATTATTTGGAGCACATTTTCCTCATGTCATTTAGGTCTTAATATTATATACTTTGAATGTCTTCACTTTCACATATCACTCGAGATATAATTATGTTTGAAAATCTAGTTACAATGAATGAACTTATCATTCTAGCATATTCCCCCTATAAGTTATCATTTACACCCGATAATTGTGCGTATGCTTTAATGTTGTTATACTGATTTATCAAAAGCATCGTGTCTGAAAATGACGATGATATGAATATTATTTATTAAATCATTTTGTCGTATATTAAGATCAATTATTATAAAGGTCAACTTGTAATTGAAACATGTTTGTCAAATAAGTCTTAATAAGTTAGAAGATAATATGTTTTTTAATATATTCATTTTGTCTTTTTATTAGAGATCCATCCATTAAAAAGTATTTATGATGAATATGAGATCATTCTTGTTATTTGAATTATTTGGTTAAATATTATAACCAATTATGAAAAATTTGGTTTGAATCTATTTAATTTAATTATGTATGAAAATTGATGATGAATATAAATTTTCTGGATTTATGTTATTATTTAATTTTTTGTTCGTATATAAAGTGTAATCAATTATGAAAAGTGAAATGAGAGTCGAACTAGATCAACCTATGATTAGAAGGTATTAAATATTAATTTGTCAAATAAGTTTAGATCATTTACATCGATGAAAATAACATTAATGAATATCAAATACATATTGTTAATAAATCATTTTATCACATATTATAACTAATTATGAAAATGAGACGATAATTAAAAAGGACTAGGATACATTCTAACCATTTGCATCTAAAATATGTACATATTTTAATATCTCAATTTCGACTTATCATTGTTATACTATTCACCGTAAAAGCACTCAAAATAATATATATTTAAATCAACGATAGTTTATTGTTTGTCGTTTTCATGTAACTTGATTTTATCTCATCATAAACACGTAAAGATTATATATTTTGTAAGGTCTCAAATTGTTTAGTTTAGAAAAGTTGCAAACACTTTATTCCATCTATCACTTTATTTTTAGATCTCTTATTTTATACTCTTAAGCCTAATAAAAATAAAATAAAAAAAAGAAAAAAAAAGAAAAGATTATACCATTGACGGAATCCGTATGGTATCTGACGCCGTTAGCACCTGACCCACAAAATCCAATGTATTAAAAGAAGTCCTAAATCAAAGTCCTTTTCAAAGTTGATCCTATAAATAGCTTTTGATGTCCACCTCGTAAAATACGCCTGTCTTTCTCTTCAACTGTCCTTTAAAACTCTTCTTCCTAGTTACTACTGACCCACCAAATCTTCATCCTGTCTCAAGTTTGATCGATCGCCGGCCAAATTTGCTACACCGGAGTGAGTGTCGGATTCTTTCTTCCTTCCTTCCTTTGTTTCTCATTTCATGTCAAAATGCAAATTCATGAACCAGTTAGGGTTCTTTTTACGTTTATCTGTTGATTAATTGCGAGTTTCATCTACAGATAAGCGATTGATTTCATCTACATTGAAATTCATGAAGCTTTGATCTTGATGCTTGTATCTTATAAGCTTTCATAGAACTAGGCTTACTAGATTACTTTTGTGTATCTGCTGTGTTTAATCAGATTTTCCATTTTATTCACTAGAGTTGTTTTGATTATGCAGGCGGAGTGATCAAGAATCAGTTTTGAGGTTTTTGTTTGATCTATGGAAATTAATGAAGAATTGACTCCCAGAGCGGAAGAGGTGGCTCCTATGGCGGTAGAGGAGGTTTCTATGACGGTAGGGGAGGAGGTTCCCATGACAGAAGGGCAGGGGGCTCGTAAGGTGGAAGAGGAGGAGGCTCCCATGACAGAAGGGAAGGGGGGTCATAAGGCGGAAGAGGCTCCTATGGCGGTAGAGGAGGAGGTTCCCATGACAGAAGAGAAGGGGACTCTTAAGGTGGAAGAGGAAGAGGTTCCCATGACAGAAGGAAGGGAGGCTCCTAGGGCGGTAGAGGAGGAGGTTCCCATGACAGAAGGGAAGGGGGATCGTAGGGCAGAAGAGGAGGAGGGTCCTATGGATGTAGAGGAGGCTCCTATGGCGGTAGAGGAGGTTCCCATGGCGGTAGAGGAGGTTCCTATGACGGTAGGGGAGGAGGTTCCCATGACAGAAGGGCAGGGGGCTCGTAAGGTGGAAGAGGAGGAGGCTCCCATGACAGAAGGGAAGGGGGGTCATAAGGCGGAAGAGGCTCCTATGGCGGTAGACGAGGAGGTTCCCATGACAGAAGAGAAGGGGGCTCGTAAGGTGGAAGAGGAAGAGGTTCCCATGACAGAAGGAAGGGAGGCTCTTAGGGCGGTAGAGGAGGAGGTTCCCATGACAGAAGGGAAGGAGGATCGTAGGGCAGAAGAGGAGGAGGGTCCTATGGATGTAGAGGAGGTTCCCATGGCGGTAGAGGAGGAGGTTCGAAGGGCAGAAGGAGATGAGGCTCGCAGGGCCAAAGAAGAGGCTGAGAAAAGATTTGTTGAGAAAGACTATAATGGTGCTAGTAGCTATGCTTTGAGAGCTCAAATGCTTTGTCCCAGTTTGGAGGGTATAAAGGAAATGAAAGCTACATTTGACGTCTATGCTGCATCTGAGACAAAGATCAATGGGGAAAGTGATTTCTATGCAGTTTTTGGTCTAAAACCATTTGCCATTAAGGCTAGGATCATTAATCAGTATACAGATATGCGTGGTCTACTCAACCCGTATTGCAACAAAACTGTTGGGGCAGAAGGGGCATTTAAGCTTCTATTGGAAGCATGGAATATATTGTCCGACCTAAGTGAACGAACCTCGTACGATATCAGGAGAAATACTAGGTACGTGCCTTTGCATTCTCAGTTTTCCTAATCAAATCTTTGTTTTGATTATGACAATTATTCTAAATCTTTGTTTTGTTAATGCTATTTATTTTATTTCTTTGTTTGGTTAATAAAATGAAACCTTTTTTGATAAAGGTCATAGGATTTGACCCCTATTTTGGTCCATCTTTTTTGTTTTATTTCTTTGTTGATGTCTTGATGACAATTAATTGAGTATTTTTTTTATGAAAGGGGTGATTCCTTTTGGACAAAATGCACCACTTGTGGCGTGCAGTATGAGTATCTCCTGAAGTACTTGAACAAAAAACTATCCTGCAAAAACTGTCGTCTTGTTTTCATGGCAATTAACGAGGGACTAGCCCCTCCAGATGGCTCGTATCCTTTCCGTGATTGTCAACATTTTCCTGCTCCTGCAAACGGTTATGCAAGTCAACATGGGGCTATTACAAATATCCCAACCACAAATGGAGTCGCTGTACCTAAATCTAAGCGGAAATCGTATTCTGGATCTTCAGTTGAGGTTGCTGATACAAATTTAACCATCCCCCGCGAGGAACACACTATAGGGAATGATAATAAAAGCACGAAATCTCTTTACGAGTCTTCCAAACTGGGCAGCTCCTCAAAGAGAAAGAGGCTTGATGACAGAGGCATTGCAAAGCCTTCAAATAATCTATCAGATATGGAACCATCATTGCCAATTTTTGACTCAAGGAAGTTAGTGCCAATTTTTGACTCAAGGAAGTTATTAATTAATAGGGCATTATCTGAAATAAGAAAGAAGTTGCCAGAGATAAGGAAGGCTGATGCCGAACTAGCTGCACTGAAGAAAAACCTAGCAAATTTACCTCAAAAAGCATCAGCAGCAGGAGCAGCAGGATCATCAGGAGGAGGAGGAGAGGTGGTGGTGTCTAACAAGCCTAGCACTGCAACAATTTCTGGCACAGTGGAGCATCAATCAGTGGTGAGGAGGACATCAATGCACATGACTGTTCCTGACTCTGATTTTCACAACTTTGACAGTGAAAGGTCTGAGGAATGCTTCAAGGCGAAGCAGATATGGGCAATCTACGATGAAGAAGATGGTATGCCACGTCTGTACTGTCTGATTCGTCAAGTGATTTCGGTCTCACCTTTTAAAGTTGCAATAAGTTACATGAACTCTAAATCTGTTTCGGAGTTTGGGTCGGTGAATTGGATAGAATCCGGGTTTACAAAATCTTGTGGAAATTTTAGGACATCAAACATTGATGTGGTTGAAGAAGTGAATATCTTTTCTCATGTACTGAGCAGAGAAAAAACAACAAGGGGAGGATGCCTTAGAATTTATCCTAGGAGCGGAGATATATGGGCCATATACAAGAACTGGTCATCGGAATGGAACAGGGAGACCCCCTCTGAAGTTAGGCATCAATATGAGATGGTGGAAATTATGATGGATTATGATGAAGAAGATGGGGTTTGCATGTGTCCACTGGTGAAAGTAGATGGTTACAGGACTGTGTATGGGAGGAACCCAGATAAGGGTTCCATTTGTAGGGTTTTGAAGAAGGAAATGTTGAGATTCTCACATTGTGTTCCTTCTTGGCGAATTAGAGGTGCAGAGAAGACTGATGATCTGCCAGAATGCTGTTGGGATCTTGACCCAGCCGCAACCCAAGATGGCCTTATCCTTCAAAAGCAAGAAGAAGAAGAAGAAGAAGAAGCTGAGGCTGAAGCTGAAGCTGGAAACTTAAAGTGATATCTTAACTTACACCCCACCCCCCAATAGTAGATTATAAACTGTTTTTTTTCTTATGATTGTTCCTTACTGTGTACTTGAGAGATTTACAGATGGATGGCCAAAACTTTTATAGGTTGGTTGTTTCTTTGTCTGAAAACTGTTGTTTCTTTATTGTTGCTGATGTTTTTAATTTTGACATGTGAGAATTATTCTACATGTCAAATTAAATTTGACTGGAATTTGGATAGAAAATGCAAATATGAATGAATTTATATTTTATAATTGAAGTATATTTTTCTTTAGTTTTCAAATGAGATGTCATTTGATCTTCAGCTTTCTAATATAGTGTTGTTGCTCCTCCACTCCAGCTAAATGAAGTTACCAACAAAATATTAATATCATGATGCATTTTTTGAAAATGCTGTTTTGTTTTGTTTGTCATCTGTAGAGTCGTCTTTTAAATACTTCCATTTTTTTTTTACTTACTGACATGTTTTGAGATCAAAGTTGGAAATTAAGCTGCTCTTAAATCATCAACAGCTAAACCTGGTCCATGATCTGGCCTACAGAAGAATAGAACTATTTACATTATTTTTGTTGGATTGATTGCTTATTTTATTATAAAATAAAACTATTAAAATATTTAAATTTATCAATAAAATACCTTGCTAATCAACTGGGGAAGGGGCAGAAATAGAAGGCCACACTTGGAAAGATACTGAAAAAGTAAACCTTCAATGCCTATAGATGCTGCCAACGTGAAAAAATTTGAAAGGGGAGATAATGCTACGATCTCAAGATTGATCGAATGACTGATAGAATCACGTCCGACAAAGTTCAATTGACAGACAGTGTTTGAATATTTGTTTTATAAACCTAATTCTGTGAATCCGGTTTTTGAATCAATCTTCCCCTCAAATTTGAGGGGCGAACTCACGTCCCACTTAAGGGTATACTTGTTTTTTTGTCAAAGTTTGTCTTATCTCTTAGCTATATTTATGATCTTCCTAATTCTTCGTCTTGAAACTCTTTGAACTGTTAGGCGCTAACAATGTAATCTTCTCATCCCATGTTGTTTCTTCTTTTCCAAACCCTTAAAATCTTATTTTTCTATTCTTCCACTGCATCTTGAAACAACATAATTCTTCTTGGTCCATTATAATCAGGAACCTTAATCTTAGTTACAAATTCAACTTCTAACATGTTCCTAAATCATTTTGTGGCATAATATAACAAATGAAAGTTCAACTAGAGCTATAACATTTGTAGAGTCATCTATGTGTTAATATTATATAAATGGAATGTCTCCATTTTGATCCATCATTGTAGTACTCTTTATTTATTTATTTAGGAACTAATTTCACTCCACAAAGTTATTACCGTCATTTTAATATAAGACGTTTTAAGTGAGAATCAAAATATTACTTTTAGTCACTTATACACCAACTCTTTTAACTTGATCAACCATAATAAATTTACTCGAGCACTGTATATGTTTAAAAATTGATGACAAATACAAAATTTATCATGTGACTTAATTTTTTCGTGATAATTATAATATACAAACTTATAAACATATTTGCCAAATAAATTATCATTTATAATGACTACCTGCACATTTTGTTGTCATTATTTTGATTTATCACTGGAGACAAGAGACAGAATTGATAATGAATATTAGATTAGTATTCTTGTTACTAAATGATTTTGTTTGTATGTTATAATCTAGGAACAATAATAGTAAAGATCAACTTATCATTGGAGCATATTTATTAACTCTTTCTATCTGAAGATTGTATGCTTTATAATATATTCACTGACTTTTTATGGGAGCATTATTTACTAAATTCTTTTGAAGAGTTATAATGGATGAACTTATCATTTGAGCACACACACACATATATATATATATATATATATATATATATATATATATATATATATATATATATATATATATATATATATATATATATATATTTGCCCAATAAGTTATCATTTACACCTAAACTATTCTAGGTTTTAATGTTGTTATTTTAACCTATCATTAGACGAACTATCAATATTCTTGTTACTTAATCATTTTATTCTTATGTGATAACCAATTATGGAAACAATGATCATAAAGTTCAAGTTGTCATTGGAGTAAATTGTGAAATAAGTCTAATTAATCATTTAGGTGGAAAGATGGTACACTTTTTAATATATTTATTTTGATTTTGATTCGAGCACAAATTACTTAGAGCATCTCCAACACATACCCAAACTCAAACCACCTCTTCCCTCTAACCGATATCCAAATGCAAACCCAAATTTTCTTCCTCTTCCGCGTTTTACTGTTCATAAACTCAAAAAAAAAAATCCATTCTAATTCAACCCCTAAACTTAATTTAGGTATATTTTACCCATTAAACTTATTTATATAATTTATTATTTTAATTTATTTATATAATATTTTTTATATAATATAAATTTATAATAATAATCAAAATTGATAATAGTGTTCAAAAAAATATTATAATAATGTTTAAAAAAATTATAATAATATTAAAAAATATATATTTTGTGTATTTTAATTTTTGTATTTTTAATAATTTTTATAAATAATTTACAATTAAATTTAAAAAAATTAGAGTATATTAAAATATTTTGATTTAATTTATAACATTGTAAAATATATGAGGTTAATATTAAAAAATTATAAAATTTAAGTAAAAAGAATATTATAAGAATATTCTTTTGAGTTTGAGAATGAATTTTTCAGTTAGAGAAGAATTATTGTTTGATGTGAAATTTACACCAAAATAAATTTAAAAATAGATTTTACAGTCAGAGATAGTCTTATAAAAAATAATATTAATATTAATGTTAAATATAATATTACACTTTTTACTTAATCATTTTATTGTATATTATAACCAATTATGAAAAGTTTGACTAACTTATAATGGATTCAACTTATCATTTTAAGCACATTTTCCCATCTCATTTAGGTTCTAATATTATATACTTTGAATGTCTCCATTTTGACCTATCACTTGAGGTCTAATTATGTTTTAAAATTGATGATGAATATTAGATTTTTCATTTTATTTGATTTTTTTTACTATGGTTATAATGATGAACTTATCATTGTAGCATATTTCTACCCACAATAAGTTAACATTTACTCATTATTATTGTACGATTTAATGTTGTTTAATGTTTAGACTTGTCGTTGAAAGTACCATTCATGTCTAAAAATAAATGTCTAAAAATATCAATGATGATATGAATACTATTTATTGAATATTTTGTCGTATGTTATAATTTATTTATGTTAAAAGATCGATTGTACGTATTTTTGACTTTTTATGGGAAGACCATTTACTTGAAAAAAAGTATTGATGCTAAATATGAGATCACCTTGTTATTGAATTATTTGGTTAAATATTTTAACCAAAGTTTGACTTGAATTTATTTATGTACGAGAACTGATGATAAATATAAGATTTACGTTGTTACTTAACTTTTGTCGTATATATATATATATATATATATATATATAGTGTAACAAATTATGGAAAGTAAGATAAGAGTCAAAACATATCAACCTATTATTAGAACTTATTAATTTGCAAAATAAGTTTAGATCATTTACATCTCGAGATTTTGTGTTTTAATGCCTCAATTTCGATTGTAAACTAGTACATCTTTGAAAATTGAAGATCAATTGTATGCTTTCTACTACATCTTTGACTTTTGATTGGAGGACCATTTACTTAAAAAAAAGTATTGATATGAGATCATTCTTGTTCTGAATTATTTGGTTAAACATTATAACCAATTATGAAAAGTTTGACTTGAACTTATTTATGTATGAAAATTGATAAATATAAGATTTACTTAATTTTTATGTAGTATATATGTAGTGTAACCAATTATGAAAAATGAGATAAAGAGTAAAAAATAAATCAACCTATTATTATAATAGAACTTATTAATTTGGCAAATAAATTTAAATCATTTACATATCTGGATTTTGTGCTATAATACCTCAATTTCGATTCATGATTGAATCAAATTTGAACACATGAATATTTTATACTTTTAATGTATCCATTTTGACCTACCACTACTGCAACTTTGCAAATTAATGATGAATATTTTATCCTTTATACTACTTAATTCTTTTGTTTTATATATAGTATAATCAATTATGTTTTAATGCTCTATTTTGATTTATAATTAGAGGGCATTTATGTTTGAAAACAGAATTGATGATGAATATCAGATTAATGCCTTTGCTAAACTTGCGGCAATGACTTAAAATCCCGATGGAATCAAGATCAAACCACTCAAGATACTACAAAGACACAATTATATCTATGAGAAGCTAGTGGTCGATAATGCTGATGTTTCAAGTAAACCTTGTTTCTAGCCCATCCAGACTTATATTGAAAAAGGATAATATCCTATCCACTTTCAGAAAAAGGAGCGTCGTGCTCTTTGTCAGTTTTCCACTAGCTATGTGGTTGTGGCAGGTTCTCTCTATCGAAGATTTTTCGATGGACAAAATATGCTTTGTGTAGATCATGTAAAATTTACCACCATCATGGAAGAAGTGCACATTGGGAATTGCGGTTCCCATATGAATGGCATGGCCATTGCTAAAAAAATGCTTTGGCTAGGGTACTTTTGACAAAATTTAGAACAAGATTGTATTGCGTTTGTCAAGAAATGTCATCAATGGCAGATTTATGCCAATCTGAAACACACTCCTACCTCTTTTCTCTATAACATGACCTCTCCATGGCCATTCTCCACATGGGGAATCAATATCATCGGAAAAATTCACCCCCACGCTTCCAATGGTCATGAGTTCATTCTAGTTGCTATTAACTATTTCACCAAGTGGGTTGATGCTTCTTCGTTCAAAGTCCTCAAATCCTCCCATATGACAAAGTTTATTTGCAACAATATAATCAGTCGATATGGGGTTCCCCATTCTATGATTTATGATAACGGACGAAATTTTCAAGGCAAAGTGATCGGACTCTTGGAAGAGTTCAAGATTGAGCATCACAAGTCGTCACCATACCGACCGTAAACCAATGAAGCGGTTGAGGCTTCTAACAAGAATGTGATCTCAATATTGAAGATAACCACACAAACATATAGGGATTGACATGAGAAGTTTCCTTACGCTCTATGAGGTTATCGAACCACTTCTGGGACATCTACAAGCAAAACTCCGTATTCGTTGGTCTACAGCACAGAAGTAGTCCAACCCATTAAGATAAAGTTGCCCACTCTTAGGTTTCTTTTGGAGAACCACGTTGTTGAGGAAGATTGGTTGAAATCTCGGTACGATCAGCTATCGCTCATGGAGAACCGAAGACTGGATGCCTTGTGTAAGACGCAAGCTTACCAAAGACGCATGGCAAGGGAGTTCAACAAGAAGGTCAAGCCTATGCATCTTGTTGTCGGAGATCTTGTTTTCAAGAAGACCTGAGAGTTGTAGGATCCTAGAGGGAAGTTCCAGAAGCCATGGGAGGGACCTATTGTCATCAAACATATCTTTTCAGGAGGATTTGTGCGTCTCACCTCTCTCGATGGTGATGAATGCTCGTCCCCTTTTAATCTTGATACGCTCAAGAAATATTATGTTTGAAATGGAGAAAATGTCGTGTGTTTGATTTTTTTTCCTTTCTAAAAAAAAACCAAAATTTCTTCATTTCACGTTATGCCATGATTGTCAAAGATTTTCCCGAACGGAGTGAACACTTAAATCCTTTGTTTTCTACAAGAGCATTTTTCAAAAAATACATATCATGAGTTCAACATTGTTTTTTTGTATTTATATCCAAGCATGTATTCTATGACATTGTTTTTGGATTCCTAGTTTTCATACTAGGGGCATTTTTCCAAATGCATTTTAAAAAAAAACTTTCAACGTTATTGCAAATGTCAAGTTTCTAAAAAAATCATGTTGAAGACTTGTTAACAAGCACACTGAGGAAATTTCTTCCATTTTCCTTTCAATTCAATGCTCTCGGCATTGACAGAAGAACATTGAACTGCCTTTGGACCCGATTCCCCATTTTGGGGATAGGTAAGTAGCCTATCAAATAGGTTTGGTCGAAATCATTCAAAACATTTTTATCCTTGGTGTAAAGAAAATCATGATCTTTGTTGTCATGAACGGACAAGCAGGGACGGATGCAACTTAGGGCTGAGGTGGGCTTAAGCCCACCCTAAGCTCATCCCACCCAAGCTTATCCTAATTTTTATATATATCCAACTTCAGCATAATTTAGTAGCAGATGGTGATATGCATACATACAAGAGAGAGAAGACGTGGTGTAGAAGACCAGGAATGTTGTCACTTAACTCCTCTCTAATATAACACATATAATATAACACATAGAATTTACTATTCTTTTTTACTTTACTTTTTTTTACTCATTTCTCTTCTTATATACATATATATCATTTAAATTTTTAACTGAAGTAAAAATCAAATTTCAAAGGCCAATCGAATTGAAACTTCGAAGACTTCTTATTTTGATTTTTTTTATGTCTATTAGAATAAGATGAAGTTTAAAGATAAATTGTATAAATAATTTTTTTTTTGTAACATAAATAATGTATTAGATGGACAATGAAGAGATAAATATTTTATTATAAAAGTTATGTATATTTGAGACGAACAAAATCAATATTATTTATCACATAAGAAATTATGGTTATTAAATGTATAATATTTAACCTATCTATCTATAAATTTAAAAGTATTAGAATTATTTTTTGTCTTTCCTTTCTTTTTTGATTTAATGAGTTTTTCTTTGATAATTATATGTATGTAAGATATATTTTCAAGTATTAAAAAAATTAAATTCTATGGGACAAACTTTTAATGAAGGTTATATTAGGTGTTTATTGGTTAATGTGACAAAATTTTAAATTTGATTATCTCAAATTATATATTATTATTTTATTTTTCATTTTTAAAGTTTATCTCAAAATTTTAATTCATTTTGTTTTTCAAGCCCACCCTAATATTAATTCCTAGATCCGTCCATGCCGACAAGGACATTATGAAACGAGTAAGCGTTATGATCAATTCTTAACTAGGGACTGGTTTCGAAAGTGGGTTCGAAGTCTTTCTAAAAAGACTCACGTGGAGAAGTTTTGTTTGTTGATTTCCTTCAAGATACCTTGCGATTGTTAAAAAATATTTACAAACACATCGAGACACAATAGAACCCAAACCTAACCTAAAAGCTGAGTGGATTAGGAGGATTGTCTGGCTTCGCAAAAAGAAATGTATCTGGGAGAGAGATTGATTTGAAACTCTAAATAAAAAAAAATCAACGAGCAATGTATTCATCAAAATGTTGAGACTTTGAAACACCATTGGGAAATTTCGCTAGGCGTATCGATTTGGTCATATATACCGATGATACTAAAAAATCAATGAACAAAGTATTCATCAAAAAGTTGAGGCTTTGAAATCATCGTTGGGCAATCTCGCTAGGCGTATCGATTTTGTCAGATATACCGATGATACTAAGAAAAAAATTAATGAACAAAGTATTCATCAAAATATTGAAAATTTGAAATTACCACTAGACAATCTCGTTAGGCGTGCTGGCTCTATCATATATACCCGAGCATGAATTCATCAAGGCTTAGAATTTTCAAGGATTTCTCTCTAAAAAAAGTGAAGGGAGCAGATAAAACTCCGAAACACTTGGCTCAAGGTGGTTCTAAAAAAATGAATACCAAATCCTTATCCTAAGTCCAAAATTTAGTCACTTGATAAGTATAAAATGGGGGACTTTGTTGGATAACATTTTCTACGTTGAGGGAAAAAGAAAGAAGTTGAATTTCATCTTGGTTGAGATAGTCCAGAACTTTTTGCAAGTTTTATGCGTTGAAAATGTTTCAGTCTAGAGCTAACCACGTGACATAAAGATTAAAGTCTTCTTTCATCACTCTTGCATTACGAAAACAAAATACCATAGTCTTTACTAGGGGAAGTTTGAGCATGCATTCATGTATTCAAGCCCTGTGTTGATTGTTTCATTATTTTTTGCATCATGAGAACAAAATGCCCTAATCTTTACTAAGGGAATTTTTTAGCATGCATTCACGTATTCGTGGCCTGTGCTGATTGTTTTATTATTTGTTACATGATGAGAACAAAATGCCCTAGTCTTTACTAGGGACACTTTTGAGCATGCATTCACATACTCAAACCTTGTACTGATTGCTTCATTGTATGTTGCATCATGAAAACAAAATACTCTAGTCTTTATTATGAACATTTTTTAGCATGCATTCACGTATGCCATGTGCTGATTGTTTCATTGTCTGTTGCATCATGAAAGCAAAATACTCTAGTCTTTACTAGGGACATTTTTGATTATGTATTCAAGTAATTCAAGCCTTGTGTTGATCGCTAGGTGTTTACACGTGAATTTGTTCTTTAAGGTTTAGGCTACCCCAATTCCTTCTGGGGATTGTAGTACGAGGTTCCTTCACTGGAGAGACCCCTACTTCAATTTGCTTTGGCAGTTGGAGAGACGGTTGTTTTCTCTATCTCTAGTCATTGTGAATACCATCGTTTGGGTGTTCGCGTGTTGCCTTCTCTATCTCTGGTCGTTGTGAACACCATCACTAGGATGTTCACACGAAAATTTGTTCCTAGGTTTAAGCTTGTAAACATGAAAATTTGAATTACCCTATTTTCAAATAATATTATTATTTTTAATAGTATTAAAATAATATTTTGAATTTTTATATTCAAAATAACTCAAAGAATGAATTAAAACCTAATTAAGGGTTAATTATTGTGATAATTAAATCCTAATTAGGAAAATCATTCAAAATTAAAAAATAATTTAATGATAAATTATTGTATTTATTTTACCCAAATTATACCAAATAAGAGGTTAAAAATATTTAATTGTGATTTAATCATGAATTATGTTTAATTTATGATTTAAACCAATTAAAGAAAATACCCCAAAATTCCAAAAAAATACAAAAAAAATTAAAATATGATCATAATTTTTATTATGATTCTAAAAATATTTTTTTTGTGGTTAAAAAGTAAAAATGGGACTTAAAATTGATTTTTAATAATCTTAAAATATGATAATCTAGTGTAGCCGGATTTTTGTTAAAATTTTGTAGCAGGATCTTGGAACATCAGATGAGCACCCAGACTTCATCCAACAGTCCAGACGCTCCCATGTAGCCCACTACAACGAATCAAACGCGCACCTACCACACCGAATCAACTAATGAGATGGACTAACCCCGTTAGCCGAAATGACGTCGTTTCAAGCGTCTTCTTCGCTGGTACGCAGGGCTAGCCGGACTCACGATCGTCATTGTCGTGTTTCTTCTAGAAGGGATAGCTCATGATACGGTCTTCTTTATCCCTTCAAAATTTGACCACGCCTCCGCCTTATCCTCGCCTACAAGACATCCTTATCCAAAACCTTATCCTGCCCTGAATAACACTACCACGTTTTAGAGATAAGATCGTTGGAGGGTATTTTTGACCTGAAGTATCCCTCCCGACTGACCTTAGAACACTATAAATAGTCTCCAATGTTATATTAAGCAAATCATCAAACAAACACTAAGAATTATAGCCTATAACCATCAGAATCAAAGTTTGAAAATCCGGCCAATTAATGGTTTTTGTCAAATACTTCTTCGGCGACTCTTGCTTAGATCCAGGCTCCTAGATAGCTTTCAACACCTCCCAAAAGTGTTCTCCATGTGTTGTTATGAATCCAGAATGCCTATATATCAATCTGTAATTGAAAATTTTAAAATTTTTCAATTTTTTTTGATCGGGATTGATCTGTTCTTAAGCTTGATTATGTGATTTTATTGTTTAGAATCATTATATATATCATGTATGAACTTTCTGTTGAAAGAGAATCAATCAAATCAACTTAAATCAAGAATTTCGAAAATTTGTGTTTGAAAACTGGATTTTCAAAAATTTCGTGTTCTTGGTTTCAGTCTGGACTTTTTGATCCAATTAGTTTCTATATATATTTGTTGATATGTTAGGATAATTTCCAGGTAACTATAACAACGTTAACATTATTAATTTGATTCAATCTTAAAAAACTGTTTTAATATTTAAATGATGTTTTTGTGTTGGTTGAGTTCAATTATATTCATCATTTCAAAGCTAATAGAATAAAAATGAGGCATTGAAATGGTCTAATTTGAAAAATCCCAAAATTTGACATAGAAATGGTGTTTTGAAATTGATTTTTGTTAAGATCTTAAAAGCATGATTTATATTAGGGCTTTTGTTCTTCATGGTCATATAAACTAACTGTATCTTACAGATCATAATTCAATGATATGAATCAAAAGTTATAGCTTTATGAAATTTTGACCAAAATATAAACACCTAGGGCCTAGGGCTTTTAGCCTAGGACCGGTAATTCTCGGTCCTATTCTTCAACCGCGACCGGGAAAATCTAGTCTCTAACCGAGGACCAAGACCAATTTTCTTCAGCTCCGACCGAGGACTAAGACCGGTGTTCTTAAGGAAGGATCGAGCCCCATGCCTTATTTCATTACATATGCACGACAAGAATCATGCTTGAATAAATGAAATTTGCAAGCTATTTAACACATTGTCTTTAAAAAATGTTTAGTAAAAATCCAATGGACCGACTCTTACACGAGTTGCCCATAGTTGATCTGAATAATGTCTAGTATCTAGAAAATCTTAGAAAAAAATAGATCTCTTATAAGAAAAAATGATTTAAAGAAATTAGTTAGTTATTAACATTTCTATGGGTCTACTGGAAAATGTCGACTTAAAAGACCAAAAGATCATAGATTAGATTTTCACCGGAAACACTTTGATTGGAAGCAAGGCACATGATTGTGGTGTGTCATGCTAGTTCTCTATAATTCATAAAAAAAAAAATAGATCTTTTATATATAAACATATATTTTGAGGGATGATATTAGCTTCCTTGGAATTAAGAAGTATATGAATATCCTGAATATTAGTTGCCTTCTTTGTATGAGAAATGAGGAGATCATTGACCATCTCTTTGGGGACTTCCCATTTGTTTCCTTGTTTTGGGGAAAGGTCTCCTCATCAATGAATCTTCTTAGCTTCCTATAAAAATGGATTGATATTAAGAAATGACAATCATCAAGACAAAGAGCAATGACTTTAGTTCAAATGTCTTTAAATGCTTATTTGTAAACATTGTTTATCATATTTAGATGAAGAGGAACCGCAAACATTTTCAAGAGTTCGAAATGATGTGGAGTTTTTTTGGAATGAAATTATCTTTGATAGAAACTCTCTCATTCAAACGTGGAGGCAAATTCTGACTTGTGAAAAAAATTGGTTGATTTGTCAAAGATGGAGCATTGCATATGAAAAAATCACCATTACTTCTAATTTCAAGCCGTTTTAAGCTTCATTGTTTTTTTCATTCACTTTTGTTCTCATACTGATTGTTTTTTTTTCTATTTTTTCATCTTGTTGGTCAATTATTTTTGGCAAAGACTTGTTCAATCTGAATCATGAACTTTTGTAATCTCTTACCCTTTCTGGGTATTTTTATTTAATAATATTATGTTGTTTATTTAAAAAAAATCTTATTTAAGAAAACATTTTAGTGTTATAAATCAATATATACAATAATTTACTAAAATAGTGTTGGAAGAAGAATGAGAACTTCTAGAAAGAAATCATCTTCAATGTTAACAAAATATATTATATGTTAACAAAATATATTATGTAGAGATTTGATTGTTTCTATTAAATCTATGATGTAGGAAGAGATTGACCAAAAAAATTACAATGTTAACAAAATCTAATAAGAGAATATTAAATGTATGACTTAAATATATTGGTTGTATCAACAAGCACCAGTGGTCTAGTGGTAGAATAGTACCTTGCCACAGTACAAACTTGGGTTCAATTCCCGGCTGGTGCATTTATATGTAAAAATTATGATGAAATTCACTTCTATTGGCTGATTTGGGTCTGCCATACATCATCTTCTTGGATGAAAGTGAAATTTACTGAGTTCTTCCATTTCTTTTGTTAAAAGCACATACTTTTCTAGGACCACCATATCCTTATGTTATAAGTTGTATTGTTATTGCCTTCTTGTTTCTATTGGCTTACTAGGGTCTGCCATACATAATCTATATAAGATGTTAAATGAGGCTAATGAGTTTTCCATTTTTTTGTGTTAAATTGTTATACTTTCCTAGGACCACCATCTACTTATGTTATAAGTTGTATTGTTATTGCCTTCTTTTTTCATTGGCTTACTAGGGTCTGCCATACATATATAAGATGATAAATGAGAGTTTCCATTTTTTTGTGTTAAAAAAACATAGTTTCTAGGACCACCCTCTCCTTGTGTTATAATTTGTGTTGTTATTGCCTTCTGGTTATATTTTTTTTACCTATATATATACATCTTTTATCCAATTTCAAAATAATCAACATAACTCAATATCTAAGCATTTGAACTTGAAAATGTATAAAATAAACTTGATAAGAAGATCATAGTATACTAGAAATCACAAATATTTGTCTCCACTTACATTTATTCATAATCTATTCACGCATTACAGTTTGGTTTAGGTGGAAAATGTGTTTTAAAAAAATAAAATAGACAAACTCAGGTGACTTGGTATTATTCTGCCACAGGGCCACCAATATTTGTTGTACAGAGTAATATATTTAAATCTTATTAGATTTTGTTAAAATGGTAATTTTGTTGTCAAGCTCTTTTATATATTAGATTTAACAGAAAACAATCAAATCTATGCATCATTATGTTTATGTTTTCTTCCCCTAATTGAAGATGATTATTTCAAAAAGTAATAATTCTTTCTTTCATCACTATTTTTGTCAATTAATGTAAACAAACACTTTTTTGGATTGGCTTTGTCATTTACTAATCCAAATTTCCATTCATTTACATGGCTAACACAAAAAATTAACCATCAAAATTCCCATAACAAAATGAGACTAAATAACCGTCTTTCTGTTTTATATTGCTTTGTGTTTGCATCTAAAATTACTACTTTAGTTCCAAATTCCAGTGTGAGTTTTGTAAGATTATTTTTCTAAAAGATGGGGCAAATTTCATTAATCCATTTTCTTTTCGAAATTAGACGAAGAAACGGTAAAATCCATAACAACATACATGTTCAAGTTCTAATATGGTGTGTTATAAATATTCACGACAAAAAAAAAACTCAAAAGAAAAAAAATACTAATACACTCGCATACAAAAATAAAGAATGCACATAAACAAAATACCAATACACTCAAGTCCTAATTCAATGTAGGAACTCAAATTTTCTAAGTACATATTGTTAGGGGTGTTCAACCGGCCGGTTAACCGGTTAAACGGTTCCGGTTAAGACCGGTTTTACCATTTATTTTACAAACTGGTTAACCAGCCGTTAATGGTATCGGTTTTACTGGTTCTAGTTCTACCAGTTTTAGTCGGTTCCGGTCGGTTAACTGGGTTTAACCAGGAATTTTATGAAATGATTTTGTAAAAATTATTGTTTGCACTTTCTTATTATATTATTTTTCATCCTTTCTTGCCTCTATTATAATATATTATATTATTATAATATATTTTACTGATATATTTAGGAATATGTTATAATATATAATTTTATTATAACAATATAATATATTTTAGAGCTATTTTATTAGCTTTTTTATATATTCCTTGAGAAAATTCAAATCCATTATGTCGATTAGTTTTTGACCTACCAAATATAGGCAAATATAAAGAATCTCCTTCTCAATCAATAGAACGAGAAGTGGAATCGGTAAGTTATAATAAATAATGGTTATCTAAATAAATTATTTCAGTTTGTTTTTAATTTATTTTTGTAAAATTTTATATAAATTATAATGTTTTTAAAAAACAATTCTATAAAAATTATAATTTAAAATTTAAAAATAAAAAAGATTTATAGATTATTAAATATTATTTATAATATATCTTTTATTTATAAAATAACTAATATAAATTATAAAATAGAAAAATATATAATTAAATTATTACCGGTTTACCGGTTAAACTGTTAGAAAAATAAGTAAACCGAAAACTGAATCGTTTAACCGGTAAAAAACCGATTGACCGAAACCGTTAGAACCGGTTAACCAATAAACCTTTAAAACGGAACCGGTTAACTATCGGTTCGATTGGGTTACCGGTTTTCTGGTTTTTTTGCACAGTACATATTGTGGCACCGTTCGGGGTATTTCTGTGTGAACAGTTCTAGTAGGATGAGCACCATTTTCGAGAAAATAAAAAATAGTCTATAAATATAATGGAATTATTCTATTACTGCTCACGGATAATAGTTAAATCAATAGCACATCGTCAAAAGAGAATTGTAACCAATTAAACATATTTTAGGAGCAATGCTTGCTTTTATGCGGTGCTAACGATTTAATAACTATCTTTGTAGTTCCAGAATATTTCAGTTTATGCTCGAAGTGTCTATCTAAGCGAATATAGATAAAAAATAGTTCAAGGAATGTATAACTAAATAAATGGACTTATTCATCTTTTGACATAGACTTGCGACATCTGTTATGTCAATGACACTGCTTCGTTTCGTTTTGTCTAGTCACTTTTTTTTTTTTTTTGTCAAAGTTGATTTTCTATTCGAAATATATATTAAAAAAACGGTTTCTTAATTACAATATTGATTTAGGACCCTCAATTCTATTTTCTATAATCATTGATATTGAATCAATTGAGCGTACTTTTAATACCTGTTTCAGAATGATAGGATAATTATGTTCATTACTAAACTTGTTGAAGAGATGAAATAGAACCAAGTTATATCTTTTTTAATAAGAGGTTGAATCGAACTACAAATTGAATCAGTTTCTCGTCAATAAAGGCACAATGCAAATAGTTATGCAGCTTCAACATCTGTTGGTAAACGTGATTTAAAAAAAAATCTATTAGATTGTGTCCTTTGACAAGCATCAATAATAATTCATTTATTTTGTTGATAGTTGATCCACTAAGATATTGAGCAGCGATATAAGATCAAGAGAAAAATAATGTCGCTCAAATTGATTTGTAAAAGAGTAGAGTAAATGTAAATAGAACTACTAACAAAAATTTCATTTTGAGAGTGTCGAAAAAGGTTTTATACATGTCTGTTAGTAGTATGTAAATTTGTTGTGGGAACATAAATGGATAAAAGTTATGAACCTTTTTCTAGTATAAGTAATTATTAATTTAAATTATTCAATTGTAAATATCAATTAAATAAATTGTAGCATTATTCTCTACTAAAAATTGTAGTCATTTTATTTCATTATAGATATTTCCGGTCATGGATAAATGAAACATTACATGACACTGGATATATGAAACAGGATCTAAAAACTTGGAATAGGCATTGGTGGGGTGCGCCAGGCCAAAGCCACGCGCTCAAGCGAAGCATGAAAAACCTCATTAGCAAGCAACACTTGATCTTAGCCAAAAGGCCGAGAAAGATATTCTTATAAACTTAGCTACCAATTATTTTTATAACAGCTTTCTCTGCTTGTTCTTTGTTTTTTTTACCAATGTGGGACTTTTTACATTCTTTCACAGTTATTAATTATTAACCTATTTTGTCATAAAATAAATTAATGAAAATTAGAATAATATTATATATTGAAATTTAACTTATTGTAAAACTAATAATTTTTAACCAATATTCAATTTTTTTTTCAAGTATCTTATATAAGAGATATAATAGAATTAAATTGAGTTATACCTAGGATATGATTAAATTAAGTTATACAATCTATATTTGTAAACACAACTATAATCTTATCCAATCAACTTTTTGAATATTAATATTTTTTCTTTAATTTAGCAGAATTTAAACTTTGAATTTTTCTTATCTAAGAAAATTTAATTCATATTATTTATTAATGTATTATTTGAATTTTTTTTTGTAATAAATAAAAGTATTTCACTCTTTATTAGGCATTGAATTGTAATCCTTCAAAATTATTTTCGTTTAGATTCGTAGATTAATTTTTTACATCATAGTTAATTCTCTTCAAAAACAAATTATTACATCCTAATTGTGTATGCATGACAAAGGACCTTATCTTCTCTTGCCCCCGCTCTCGAGAAGAATCAATCATTTAGTTAGAGGAGCGAATAAAAGAGGGACATAGGTCCTACTAACTAGAAGCCAGAACCTGTCTTTTTATTTTTTTCATTTTAATAGGTTAGTTAGTTTGAGAAAAAAAATCAACAAATGTCATTGTGTGCAAACTACTAAAGTACACAACAAAAAACTACATTGTTTTCCCTTCGGTCGCCGGCGTACGCATCGTAGAGGAGGGTAAAAAAAAAATTGAACCATTTCTCGATTTGTGCGTGTCATCTAGGGCTGCAAATGAGCCGAGTCGAGATCGAACCAGCTTGAGCTCGAGCTCGACTCGATTTAGTTTTTATTAGCTCGACTTGAACTCGAGCTCGAACGAGTTTATAAATTTGAGCTCGAACTTGACTCGACTATTTATCTATAAGCTCGACTCGACTCAAAAAGTTTGAACTAAAATTAAATTTTCAAACTCGAGTTCGAATTCGAGCTCGAGCTCAAACTCAAACGAAAAACTATTTTCAAAATGAAAATATCAATATTTCATAAATATTCAACATTTAAAACATGATGTTTCAAAATAAAATATTAAACAATCATAACTATTCAAAATTTTAAAAATGATAGTCCAAAAATATCAAACCGCCGTTACTAATCAAAATTCCAAAACATAAAATTCTAAAATCAAAGTACAAAACTACATAATTTTTTTTGAACATTCAATATATTAATGTTTTTAAGTCATGTTCTTCAACCATAGTACACATGAACATTCAATATATTAATGTTTTTAAGTCATGTTCTTCAACCATAGCACACACGTACACGTACACCTACCTGCATTCAATAATATAAAATATTTAAGTTTAAAATAATTAATATAAAAATAATGTTAAAACAAATAACTAAAATTTAACTTAATTTAAGAGAACTAGATACCGACAAAAGAAATTCTATCTGTTTTCTATTAAATATTATTATATATATTTGAATTAACAAGAATCTATAACTTATTTATAGCAAGAATCCACTAAATTTTTTATATATTATAATATATTATTAATCTTGTAAATTAATTTTTTCTCTTAATATATTATATATAATATATATATATACAAACATTTTTTTATTTTTTATTATATATAATATATTAATTTTTTTTTATCTATTTCAATATTATATATAATATATTTTTATTATAGATAATATATTAACATTTCTTTTATCTCTTTTAATATTATATATAATATATTAATTATTATATCTCTAATATTGTTTAAGCCTTTTGTCTATTATCAATCCAACCCTATTATAAATTAAAAATCATTATATATAATAGTTTTTTTTATATATTTATCTTGACGCCTTAAAGCCTTAAACTTATTTTGTTCTACGGATGAATATATATAATAGTTTTTTCTATATATGTAAATGAGTTATCTATATAAGCATAAGTTTCTCATAATACAAAAAAAATAAAGTTATCTAAAAGAAGTAGCAATAGTTATAGTAGAAGTGAAAATAGTAGATTTTAATTTACCTGTAAGCTTCTTGTGAATGAATGAAATAAATAGTCACTAGTAGAAAATAGGTTATTATGGAGGGCAGAATCTCTCGAAGAAAGACTGAAAGCCTTCGGTGAAGTAGCTCATTGAGAGCGATAAACGTCGGCGCGTCTCAGTGAAACATATGTCGAAGAAAGAAAAAAGCGCATTTGCAAGGAGAGGAAGTCTTCTGAGATAAAAGCGCCTTTACTAGTGTATATGAGAGATAACATAAAAAACGAATCATTATATTATGAATGAGTGAAAGAAATGGTGTTATGAATGAAGGAAAGAAATGGTGAAGAATGGTAAAGAGGGAAGAAGAAGAAGATGAAAAGAAGAAATGGTGAAGAACATGAAAAGAAAAAAATGGTGAAGAAGGAAGAAGAAGAAATGAACGAAAGAAAGAAGAAAAGGAGATGAAGAGTCACATATGATTGATGCAATAGAAATTAGGGTTTGATTTAGGATAATAGAATATAAAATATAGATTATGGGCTTTCTATTTTCTATATGGGCTTTAAAAAGAGATAGAAACAATATATTGTTTCAATTTTAAGTTTTAATATTAAATAAATAAATAAAATATTATATATTATAAAGCTCAAAAAAGCTCGACAAGCCTTCGATCAAGCCTTATATGAACTCGAGTTCGACTCAAATATTAAACGAGCCGACTCGAGCTCGACTCGAACTTTGACCGAGCGGCTCGCAAGCAGCTCACGAGCGGCTTGACTCATTTCCAGCCCTAGTGTCATCCTTACGTAGGGGCCATGCTAATCTTCTCTGTATCATTCCAATTTTATCGGATGTCCCCGAAGGGACATAAGCTTCTCTCGCTCTCCTTCTTAAAAGACTTCATTCTTGAGTTAGAGGATCAATGTGGGATAAATTTTAAAAAATGAATGGACAGATGCTATTTCTTGTGATCGACTGCTATAATGTTTTTCGAAGAACACATGTTTCTATACAGAGAATGAGGCTCCTTGTAAATATGCCCTCGATTTATAGGGTTTTCTTTTGAGGGAATATTAATTTTATGAGAGAAAAAGAATGGGGAGCTACCCCTTATGTCATGTTGATAAGGTGTCAAAGGGCGGAGCTATAATTTAAAATCTAGTCGGGTTAAGTTATTTTCATAAAACCTACCAGGCTAGAATGATAATAATATGAAGCAAATAAACAAAATATACGTAGTTTACGGTCGCTAGGTCTCTCCATTGACCGAAGAACTCAATAACGACGGTATTTCTCCATATCGTTATTGCCATTCGCATGCAAACTATTTTGCGTTACTCGGGACCCGCCCTTGAAGGTGTCGATGCCTCTATTAATATAAGTAATATTCGTCATAATGACTATAACATAAGTTTATTAAATATCAAATACGAGTCATATACCTTGTTTATAAGCACCCTCACAGTACTAACTTCAATCCAAATTAAAGTGTTTTCAGTGAAAATCAAATATTTAAAATAAAACTCTTTTTATTGGAGTTATACGAATAAATTATTGGGAATAATGATAAATTTAAGACTGTGGTTGGAGCGATTTTTCAAATTTAGGACTCTTCTAATATTTTATCATTTATAGAACTCTCATTTCCTTTTTTAATTATATTTAAAACTTCCATTAACTTCGTTAACTATTTAACATTAATTTGATTTTTTATTTATTTCTTTATTATTATTTAATCTAAATCTTTTATTTCTTTTTTTTCTTCATGAGACTAGCGTCCACGCAAGATTCGACAACCATTGCCAAGGCGACCGACCTTCTTCTTCATTCAGCGTCTTCTTCATCAACTGTTTGCTTCATTGCTTCCCTCATTGACGAGTCTTCTCCTTCATCTGTTTTTCTTACATCTGTATATTTTCTTCTTCGTCCATGTATTTTAGGGTTCATTACTCTGCAAAATGAATGGAATCCCCAAAATGAATTTATTTGTATTTATAGTCCGACCCAAACCAAGTTCATTGATAACAAAATCAACTTTCTCCATTTTCTCATTATTTGTTAATTTCCCAGGAAGGCGGAGCAAGGTATGTTAATGCTTCTAGAACTGTATGATGGGGATAGAGAACATCGCCCTGCGAAACGAATCCGATCTTCCGTTTCATTGATCCGGTGAAAGGGCGTTTGTTGTAGGTAATAGTACCGGAGATTTTTCCGACGAGGTAACGACCGGAAAGTGCAGTGAGGAGTGTTGTTTTGCCGTTGCCGGATGGGCCAAGCATAGCCATGAGTTCGCCTGGTTTGACCATTCCTATGACCCCGTTAAGTACGGTCTTGGTGGATTTCGGTGAAGAAGAGAGGTTAATTGTATAGGCCACATCTTGAAACTGTAGAGAAATTGTAAATTAGTTTTGAAAATATTTGAATTAGAGAAATAGTAAAGTAAAGATTGTACCTTTAGGGTGATTGGGCGAAGGGATGCTTTTAGAATTGGATGATCTAAATTGAGATCGGTTGTTTTTGGTAAAGGGGATATTGGGTTTGCATGGATGAAGTAGGTTCCATTGTCGGTCAGATGGTTGCTGGGTTGGATGGGTGATGATATTGTTGAATGGGATAATTAATGTTAAATAATAATGAAGAAAGAAATAAAAGATTTAGGCTAAATAATAATAAAAAAAGAAATAAATAAAAAATCAAATTAATGTTAAATAGTTAACGACGTTAGTGACAGTTTTAAATATAATTAAACGAGGAAATGAGAGTTCTATAAATGATAAAATATTAGGAGAGTCCTTTTTCGATTAGGTATGGCTTCGACTATTCCCGGAGCCCGCCAATTAGTTAACCATAGACATATTTTAATTAATGGTCGCATAGTAGATATACCGAGTTATCGTTGCAAACCGCGAGATATTATTACGGCGAGGGATGAACAAAAATCCAGAGCTTTGATTCAGAATTCTCTTGATTCATCCCCTCATGAGGAATTACCAAAACATTTGACTCTTTACCCATTCCAATATAAAGGATTAGTTAATCAAATAATACATAAGTTTGTTATTAACATTTATATATAAGTTTGATAAAATAATATACTTAAAGAGTATCAAAATTTTGAAAATATTATTGAATTATCACCATTAGGCTCAATAATGAAAAAAAAAGTGTGTTGTCTCGCATTGTTAGATGAAGTGAAAATAAAGATTCGATATTATTATAAGAGGGGAGTTGGTGATTATAAGAAATTATGAAGCCAAACACTGAACACAATGCAAATTATTCTTTCGCCTTATACTAAAGAATACCGTGTGTTCTTTGCAATACGTGGCATACACCTATTTTTGTTGGGTTCTCTAATCGGAGTCGCCCTACAATTGAGTTTAAACTTTGAATTTTTTTTATCTACGAAAATTTATTTCATTTTATTTATTAATATATTATTTGAATTATACTTAAACTAGTATTTTGTTGCTCTTTGAGACATGTTACAGAAAAAAGTTACAAAATAAATTTAAAATAGATTTAATGCATAATACATTACTTATTTATTTTTAATTGTAGCAAACAGATTATACTAAATCAATGCTTATTCCACTTAATTTGCAATAATAGTTAATAAAAAACACTGAAATAAGTTTATAATAAAGTAAGTTGTGTAACTATTACCTATGCTGACAAGAATCCACATAGCTTTTTCAGCTCAAACTAAAAAAGAATAAAAAATTAGCTAGGATAAAATGTTATTGGATATGCAATTTAAATTGAAATGCATCTCTATTTAATATGAAAGTTATAAACTAGTTGCATTTTGAGACATATATTACAAAATAAATATAAAATAGACTTAATCCATAGTAAATTGCATATTTACTTTTAATTGAAACAAAACGAATGATACAAAGTCCAATGCTTATTCAACTTAAATTGTAATAGTTGTATAAAAATTGCAATAATAGTTAATAAATAGTACTGAAATAAGTTTATGATAAAGTAAGTTGCTTAACTATTACATTACATTTTGATTACCTATAAAGTACATTTTCAAGCTACTTAACACAGTCTCTCAAAATTTTTATTAAAGACCCAATGGGTCGGCTCCTACATGAGTTTCCCATAATTGATCCGAATTATGCCTACTATCTAAAAATCTTAGGAAAAAATAGATCTCTTATAAGAAAGAAAAGATTTAAAGAAATTAGTTAGTTATTAATATTCCTGTCTAGTTAGGACAAATATTTTCGTTGTGACAAACATCACCTCGTCTCTAATTTTCAGCTCAAACTAACAGAGAATTGAAAATTAGCTAGGATAAATTTTATTGGATATGCAATTCAAATTGCAATTCTATTTTATACGAAAGTTGTAAAGTCAATTGCGTTTTGAGACATATGTTACAAAATCAAGTTACAAAATAAATCTAAAATAGACTTAATGCATAATAGATTGCTTATTTATTTTTAATTGAAACAAATGGATTATACAATATCAATGCTTATTTGACTTAAATTGCAATATTAGTTTTATAAAAATTACAATAATAATTAATAAAAAAACACTGAAATAAGTTTATGACATAGTAAGTTGTGTAGTTATTTACACTTTCAATATCTATGCACGACAAACATTCCACATTGTTTGAATAAATGACATTTTCAAGCTACTTAAACCATTTTCTCTAAAAACATTCAATAATGGGAAGAATGTGATTTTGTGTTTCGAGGTGCACAATAATGCCTTCTAGAAAATTTTAATGAAAAAATAGCTCTCTGTTACACAAGAAATGTTTATTTGTTTGTTATTTACATTTCATTATAGTTAGTCCAAATAATTTTTGATTTTTCAGCTCAATCTAAAATAGAGTTTAAAATTGTCATGGTAAAATGACATTGGATGTGCAATTCAAATTTTAATTCTATTTTATATGAAAGTTGTAAGGCCAATTACGATTTTATAGGTTTATTAAAAAAACAAGTTAGAAAATAACTCTAGAATAGACTAGATGCAAAATATATTGTTTATTTATTTTAACTGAATATTTTTTTTATACAAAGTCAATGACTATTCAACTTAAATTGCAATATTATTTTTATAAGAATTGCAATATTGGTTGATAAATAGCACCTTGATTCCGATGTCAGATGTTAAGGGAATCATTCACGAATTTCAGGGCCCTTTTAGAAGGAATATGGGAGGAAGGTGATTTTGTAAACTCTCTTTTCTTATGATTGAAATGAAATGAAATGATTTTGATCTCACGCCATTTTCTTGTTATAAAACAATGATGATGGACGTTCAAATCTTGTTTGGATTTCATCCACTTTTATCTTGAAATATTTTTCAAATCAAAAGATTTTGATAAAAGTTGAAAACGTCTAACGTCCATCGACAATAATAATATTAACGAGCCAAGTACACGGCCGTGTAGGATTCTTCGGATATCTTCTCTTCCTCGTATCGTAGTGATCCATAGGTTCAGGAACTGCGTTGCGGGCTGATTCTGAACTGGATGGAGTACTAAGCGATAATAATAATAATAATATTAACGACAATAAACCATAGTCTGCACATTAGGATTATTAAAAAATAAAACAAAATACAATTAATGCAGTAAAATCCTAGTTCATACCCTAGAAGCATTTTTTTTTTAATAAAACCATAATTCACACACTAGGAACCTTTAAAAAATTGCAATAAAAACCTAGTTTATACACTAGGAGCTTTAAAAAATTATGCAATAGAACTCTAGTTCCCGCACTTGAGGCGTTTAATAAAAAATACTAAAGAAAGAAACGAGATTTTCTCTATCCGAATGAGAATACTCTATTGAGTCTTACGAGTGCTTACAACTTCTAATGTTTCCGAGGGAAGCTTGTGGAAAAGTCAATGCCCAAACTCAAAACCTTACTATCAAATAGGAGCGTTTCATTTCTAAAACAATAAATAAAACGGAAGTTACATACAAGTACTCAATGCTTTAAGAAAAAGAATACGGTTAGTTGAGATATTGAAATCACTATTGTTTGTTTATCTACACTTGTCTTGATTGCCAAAGACAATAATATAAATGAACTTATTCTATCATATAATACCCTGATAATAATATATATATATAATATATATATATATATATATAATATATATATATATATATATATATATATATATATATATATATATAATAACTACTAATAGAAGTTGAGATATTAAAATCACCACTTGTTATTACCGATTATAAGTTAACATCAAACCTAGAGTTTGAAACACATAAAAAGAAAGTGAAATTGAAACTAATGATATACGGTTTAGAGTTAAACTTGATATAAACTTCAGATTTTGAAGTTTGAGCAAACTGAAACACTAGAAAGGAAAAACCCAAAACACTCATTTGTACACGAGATTGCATTCATAATCCATGACCTTTTGTGTTGAAGAAAAAAACACCAATAAATGTTCTCCTTTTAAAACAGTTAAAAGGAATGATAAACAAAATCATGTTTTAGAAATATTTTGATTCAAGATCACCAAACTTTCTTAAGAGAATAAGACATCAATAGCTAGAGGACTAAAAGAGTCTAACTTCATTTCTCAATTGCAAAGAATAAAAAATAAAAACAAATCCTAAATCAATACTAGGGGCATTTTGTTGAACAAAATGACAATAAAAGAAAATTAAAAATCAAAGCCCTAAGTCGAAAACTATTTTGTTGAAAAGAAATCCTAAGCCAATACTAGGGACATTTTTATTAAAATAAAATTAATAATAAAAATTAATAAAATAAACTCTAAGTCACTACTAAGGGACATGTTTATTAAAATAAAATAATGAAAAATCACAAAATAAAAATATTATAAAAAACACCGTAAGTCAAAATTAAGGACATTTTCATTAAAATAAAAATAAATAAAATAAACTCTAAGTCAATTCTATGGGCATGCTTATCAAAATAAAAATAAAAAGACATAAAAAATGAATAAAACCCAAGTCAATACTAGTGATATTTTTATTAAAATAAAAATGACAATAAAACAATTTCTATATAATACTAAGGGTATTTTTGAAAAAAAAAATATAAAATAAAGGATACAATTCTAAAAATATAAAATAAAAATAAATAACTAATAATGACAAAGATGGTTTGAGATTTAACTCTTTTGTGATTAAATAACCATGAGACATATTTCTTTTGGTAATGAACATATAGTGGATACAACGATCGTTTTCTGTACATTAAGAGATTTGATTTGTCAATCCTCAACAAGGTTGCAAAGAAGAATTATCTATTCGCGACCATTCAAATGCAAGACATGTCGAAATGAAAGAACTCAATAACCCCCAAAAGCGTACACTACAATCAGTCCATAAAAAAGCGTGACAATCGATAAACCCTCAAAGTCAACATGAGACCAAAAACATTGCACTGGAAGATAACATTATTTGCACAACCAACTAGATTGACATATGATGCAGCTCTTCTATCTAGGAAAAATGAGACAAAAACAAAAAAGAGTGGTTTTCTTCCAGATACAAAACTACTTGGAATCAAACACATAATAAGACAAATATGCTTGATAGTGTTGTGTAGAAGATCTAAATCATAGTCGAAGTCAAAAGCTAATAAACTTTTAGTTCATGTTAAAGATAATCCTAGTCAAGTTAGAAGCTAAATAAATCCTAACAGAGTAAAATGTAACAATGTTATCTTAATATTACATTAGAAGATAATATCGTTTACACAACAAACCAGATTGACAGATGTATAATCTTCGTATACAGTCCTTTATGGTCGAAAATGATAAAACTAAAGGAGTGGTTGTCTTCTAGTTGTAAGTCACCATAACAAATCGATTCAAGACAAGATGCCTAGATGGTGTGAGATGAGTCATCAACTCGATAAAAAGGAAGTTGGACACCTCTTGATGATGCGGGAAATAAATCAGACACCATTTGATGATGCGTGAAAGAAGTCGAACAACTTTTGGTGACATGAGGAGGAAGTCATGTACCCTTTGGTTACGTGAGAGAGAAGTCAAACGCCTTTTAGTGACGCGAGAAGGAAGTCAGATACACTTTGGTAACACGAGAAAGAAGTCAGACACCTCTTAGAGATGCGAGAATGCAGTCGCACATCTTTGGATAAGCTTAAGTTATTTTGTAGGTAAGACGACATTTGGACGAAAACCTAGTGACTCAATAGTGACATTGGACCAAAGGGGGAAACACATTGGACAGAAGCCAAAAGAAAAAAAACACATTAAACGGAAGCCTAGTCGACTCAATAACAATATTGGATGGAAGCCAAGGAAAAACAACATTGGGCGGAAGCATAGTCGACTTAATAGAGACATTGGATGGAAGATAAGAACAAAAATCATATTGGACGGGAGCCTAGTCGACTCTATATATTTGTAAGCTGAAGATCAAATCTCATTGGAAAGATAAAGACAAACATACATCAATTATCAAATATAAGTTCATTCATATTTGTATTTTCTATAACAAATCAAGTCAACCACAGGGAAAAGGAAATTAACCCACTGTTCAACTTTAATTTGACATGTAGAATAATTCTCACATGTCAAAATTAAAAACAGCAGCAACAACAGTTTTCAGACACAGTCAGAAACAATCATAAGAAACAACATACAGTTTATAATCTTTTCTATTGGGGGATGGAATGTAAGTTAAGATATCACTTTAAGTTTCCCAGCTTCAGCTTCTTCTTGTTCTAGCTGCTGTTGAAGGATAAGGCCATCTTGGGTTGCGGCAGGGTCCAGATCCCAACAACATTCTGGCAGATCATCAGTCCTTTCTCCACCTCTAATTCGCCAACAAGGAACACGATGTGAGAATCTCAACATTTCCTTCTTCAAAACCCAACAAATGGAACCCTTATCTGGGTTCCTCCCATACACAGTCCTATAACCATCTACTTTCACCAGTGGACTCATGCAAACCCCATCTTCTTCATCATAATCCATCATAACTTCCACCATCTCATATTGATGCCTAACTTCAGAGGGGGTCTCCCTGTTCCATTCCGATGACCAGTTCTTGTATATGGCCCATATATCCCCGCCCCTAGGATAAATTCTAAGGCATCCTCCCCGTTTTATTTTTTCTCTGCTCAATACATGAGAAAAGATGTTCCCTTCTTCAACAACATCAATGTTTGATGTTCTAAATTTTCCACAAGATTTCGTAAATCCAGATTCTATCCAATTCACTGACCCGAACTCCGCATCAGTTATGGAGTTCATGTAACTGATTGCAACTTTAAACGGTGAGACTGAAATCACTTGATCAATCAGACAGTACAGACGTGGCATAGCATCTTCTTCATCGTAGATCGCCCATATCTGCTTCGCCTTGAAGCATTGCTCAGCCCGATCATTGTCAAAATTGTGAAAATCAGAGATAGGAACCGTCATGCGCATTGATGCCCTCCTCCTCACCACTGATTGAAGTCCAACTGTGCCAGAAATTGCGGCAGTACTAGGCTTGTTAGACAGAACCACCTCTCCTACAGATTTTCCTGCTGCTGCTGCTTTCTGAGGTAAATTTGCTAGGTTTTTCTTCAGTGCAGCTACTTCAGCATCAGCTTTCCTTATCTCTGGCAACTTCTTTCTTAATTCAGACAATGCCCTATTAATTAATAACTTTTCTGAGTCAAAAATTGACACTGGTGGTCCCATATCTGATAGATTACATGAAGGCGTTTCTACGCCTGTGTCATCAAAACTCTTTCTCCTTGAGGGCTTGCACAGTTTGGAAGGCTCGTGAAGAGATCTCGTGCTTTTATTGCCATTCCCTATAGGGTGTGCCTCAAGAGGGATGGTTATATTTGTATCACCAACCTCCACTGAAGATCCAGAATACGATTTCCTATTAGATTTAGATACAGCGACTCTATTTGTGGTTGGGATATTTGTAATAGTCCCACGTTGATTTGCATAACAGTTTTCAGGAGCAGGAAAATGTTGACAATCAAAAAAAGGATACGAGCCATCTGGAGGTCCTATCCCTTTGTTAATTGCCATGAAAATACCACGACAATTCTTGCAGGATAGTTTTTTGTTCACGTACTTCAGGAGATACTCATACTGAACGTTACAAGTGGTGCATTTTGTCCAAAAGGAATCACCCCTTTCATAGAAAAAAAGACTTAATTAATTGTCATCAACAAAACAAATATTTAGAATAATTTCATTAAAAGAAAGAAATGATTTAGAATAAGGCCCTATATATTTATGGGTTATTTGGATAACCAATGGACAGAACCACTCGGGGTACCCTAGGCCGACCTTGTTTGGGAGGATTGGTAAGAAAATAGATGATAAATGAAAGACAACAAAAAAAGATAGACCAAAATAGGGGTAAAACCCTTTGACCTTCTATCAAAAAAGGCCTTACTGTGATTAACCAAACAAAGAATTATAATAAGACTTAGAATAATTGTCATTATCAAAACAAAGATTTGCTTGGCAAAACTGAGAATGCAAATGCACATACCTAGTATTTCTCCTGATATCGTACGAGGTTCGTTCACTTAGGTTGGACAATGTATTCCATGCTTCCGAGAGAAGGTTAAATGCCCCATCTGCCCCAACAGTTTTGTTACAATAAGGGTTGAGTAGACGATACATCTCTGTAAACTGTCCGATGAGTCTAGCCATAACGGCATATGGTTTTAGACCAAAAATTGCATAAAAATCAGTTTCCCCTTTGAATTTTCTCTCAGATGCAGCATAGACATCAAATGTAGCTTTCATTTCTTTTATACCCTCCAAGCTGGGACAAAGAATCTGAGCTCTCAAAGCATAGGTACATGCTCCATTGTAGTCTTTCTCAACAAATCTTTTTTCAGCCTCCTCTTTAGCCCTACGAGCCTCCTCTTCTTTGGCCATGTGAGCCTCCCATTATGCCCTGCGAGCCTCCTCCCATTCTCCCCTATGAACCACCATAGGAGCCTCATCCCCTTCTGTCATGCGAACCTTCTCCTCTACCGCCATTGGAGCCTCCACTTCCGCCCTGGGAGCCACTTCTTTGTTAATTTCCATAGATCAAACAAGAACCACGAAATTTCTTATACAATACTCAATTCTTGAGCACCCGCCTGCATAATCGAAACAGTACTTTGAAATAAAATGGAACAATCCATTGCACACTGAGGCCACAGCAAATACACAAAAGCAATCTAGTAAACCTAGTTGTATGAAAACTTATTAGATATAAGCATCACAACTTCCCAGATCAAAGTTTCATGAATTTCAATCTAAATGAAATCAATCGCCTATCTGTAGCTGATGAAGCTCGCAATTAATCAACAGTTAAAGAAAAAAGGAACCCTAGCTGGTTCATGAATTGCATTTTGACATGAAATGAGAAACAAATGAAGGAAAAAAGAAGCTGAAACTCACTCCGGTGTAGCAAATTGTGGCGGCGGCGATCGACCAAACTTGAGACAGGGTGGGTGGGCCAGTAGGAACTAGGAAGAAGAGTGACAGACAGACAAACGTGTTTTACGAGGTGGACATCAGAGGATATTTATACGGGGAACTGCGAAAATGACTTCTTTTCTTTTCTTCTAGAACAATCAGATTTTGTGGGTCAGATGCTAACGGCGTCAAGACCACTAAGTCAAATCCGTCATTGGTGTTAATTTTTTTATTAGGCTATAGAAACAATTTGAGACCTTAAAAGCTTACAATCTCTAGATTTATCAATACACAATATATATTTTGGCTAATGTTTCACTTACATAATGCGACGTAACAATATCAATTTGAATATATATTTTGTCGTTAGTGCTATTTTTTATACGTAAATAGTGCTACAATGATAAGTTAAAATTAAAATATTAAAACATCCAATATTTAGATCAAAATGATTAAAACTTATTTTTACATATGTGCTAGAACGATAAATTAATCCTTTTATAATTTTGTCTCACTTTCATAATTAGTTACAATATTCGATAAAACGATTAAATAACAAATGGGATGTGATATTCATCGGTATTTTTTCATAGGTCAATGTTGCTACGATGATAAGTCAAAATGGAGATAATAAAAATAATATCATATTTATAGTCCAGTGCGCTCTAATGATAAATTATATATGACTTTTATCTCACTTTTCATAATTGGTTATAAGGTGACAAAATAATTATGTAACTAGAGTGATTTGATATTTATCGTAATTTTATTTTCAAACATAGATGTGCTCCAGTTATAAATCAATATAAAGGTATTAAAACATTACACTTTATATAAACAAACAAAAGAATGAAGTAATATGAGAGATACAATATTCATGATCAAATTTTAAACATAAATGATGGTAAGTCAAAATGGAAACAACTAAAGTATACATTACTGAGACATAAATGACCTAGCAAAAATCTGTTCCAATTGTAAGTCGAGATGTAGGTATTAAAGCAAAATATATAAATGATCAAAACTTATTTGGCAAATTAATGCGCTCCAAGTACAAAAAAAGAAGTAATAACCTAAAATGTTTAGAGCATTCACGACAAATAAAAAACCATTCTAGAAGAACATGTTAGAGCTTGATTAATTTTTTTTATCAAAGAAAAACCAATTAAAAAAAAGTAGGAGAATTCATAACAAAAAACAACCAATTTAGAAGAACATGTTAAGCTTGAATAAGTTTTCTTAAAATTTCAACTATACAAAGTGATGGTGGAATAGAAAACAAAACATGGTATTATCAAATATAATTTGAAAAAAGATTATTATTTCTTTAGGTGACATGAGTTCAGTTTCACATTAAAAATCATTACAACGCCATAAAAAATGCATAATAAAATTTAGATGAAAATAAAACATCTCCCTTCATATTTGATAAAAAATTTTTAAGTTAGATGTAAAAATATGTTTCCCTTCATAATCGCATTTACAAAATAAGAACATTTATTATGCACAAACCTTTTGAATTCTAAATAAATAATTAATTAATAATCTAGAATGAAACTAGAAAACAAAGAATAAAATATTTAACATTAAACACACAAAATTATAAGGTCTTATTGTTTTTATCCCTCTATCCATCCATTCAATTTGGAGTCAATGGTTTATATATATATATATATATATATATATATATATATATATATATATATATATATATATATATATATATATATATATATATATATATCCTAACAACCCCATAAAAAATGCATAATCATGTCCTGATGGTGCCTGAGGACAAGGAGATGACGCCTGAGGACAAGGAGAAAACTATTTTAATCACAGAGGTCGATACCTTTTGCAATCGAGTGATGCCCTTTGGATTGAAGAACAATGGAGTTACGTATCAGAAAGCAACCACAAGTCACAACTATTCTTCACGACATGATCCACAAGGAAGTCAAGGTCTACGTTGATGATATCATCGTCAAATCCAAGAATTGAGCTGAACATATCGCAAACTTGGAGAAATTCCTTCAGAGGATTCGGAAATACCATCTTCGTTTAAATCTAATGAAGTGCACCTTCGGTGTCAATACTGGTAAGATGATGGGATTTCTGATTACTCAAAGAGGAATAGAAGTTGACTCTAGCAAGATTGTGGCCATCACAGCCATGTTAGCACACCGAAATGAGCGAGAAGTTCGGGGATTATTAGGTAAATAGGTTTAGGGATCTAAATATTCAAAACCTTGTAAATTTATAATCACTGGTCATTTATATTGGGTTATTTATTCATTTTAATCTAACATCATTCTTTTGTCGTGTCTGGCCAAATGGATGATGAGGATTTCAGAATATGATATCTCATATACCGTTCGGAAGTTAGTCAAGGGCAGGGTGGTAGCTGATTTCCTAGATGATCAGCCAATTACTGTTGAAGATGATGACGAAGAGATAGTTTTCCCAGATGACGAGATTATGACCATTGAATTTGAAGCATGGAGGTTGATGTTCGATGGTGCGTCCGACAAGAATGGTTAAGGTATAGTATCCTTTTGATTGATCCTTCTAGCACATATAACCCTACTTTTGTTAAATTGGTTATAATGTCACCAACAACGAAGTTGAGTATGAAACCTGCATTATTTGAATTAAGATAGATTGAAAGTTATCAGGGACTCAAACCTCGTAATCTCACAAGCCAACGGAGATTGGCAGGTCAAAGTCGATAATCTCAAACCTTATCACTTGTTCCTCATGCGATTGATAGCCAAGTTTGAGAGTGTCACTTTCATTCATGCTCCAAGGAGCAGAATCGATTTGTTGATGCCCTTGCCACACTTGCGATAATGACTCAAAATCCCAATTGAATCAAGATCAAGCCACTCAAGATACTACAAAGGTATAATCGTATCTATGAGAAGTTAGTGGTCAATAATGCTGATGTTTCAAGTAAGCCTTGTTTCAAGCCCATCCAGACTTATATTGAAAAGGGAGAATATCATATCCACTTTCGGAAAAAGGAGCGTCGTGATCTTTGTCAGTTTTCCACTAGTTATGTGGTTGTGGCAGGTTCTCTCTATCAAAGATTTTTCGATGGACAAAACATGCTTTGTGTAGATCATGTAGAATCTACCACCATCATGAAAGAAGTGCACGTTGGGAATTACGGTTCCCATATGAATGGAATGGCCATTTCTAAAAAGTTCCTTTGGCTAGGGTAGTTTTGGCAAAATTTAGAACAACATTGTATTGTGTTTGTCAAGAAATGTCATCAATGATAGATTTATGCATATCTGAAACACACTCCTTTCTCTTTTCTCTATAACATAACAACCTCTCCACGACCATTCTCCACCTGGGGAATCAATATCATCGGAAAAATTCACCCCACGCTTCCAATGGTCATGGGTTCATTCTAGTTGCTATCAATTATTTCACCAAATGGGTTGATGCTTCTTTGTTCAAAGTCCTTAAATCCTCCCATATGGCAAAGTTTATTCGCATCAATATATTCAGTCGATATGGGGTTCTCCATTCGATGATTTATGATAACGAACGGCATTTTCAAGGCAAGGGGCTTGGACTCTTAGAAGAGTTCAAGATTGAGCATCACAAGTCGACATCATACCGACCACAAACCAATGAAGCGGTCGAGTCTTCTAAAAATAATGTGATCTCAATCTTGAAGAAAATCAAACATACATATAGGGATTGATATGAGAAGTTACCTTATGCTCTGTGGGGTTATCGAACCATTGTTGGGATATCTACAAGCAAAACTCTTTATTCGTTGGTCTACGGCACGGAAGCAGTCCAACTCATTGAGATAAAGTTGCCTCCTCTTAGGTTTCTTTTGGAGAGCCACGTTGTTGAGGAAGATTGGTTGAAATCTTGGTACGATCAGCTATCGCTCATGGAGGATCGAAAACTAGATGCCTTGTGTAAGACGCAAGCTTACCAAAGACGCATGACAATGGAGTTCAACAAGAAGGTCAAGCCTAGGCATCTTGTTGTCGGAGATCTTCTTTTCAAGAAGACCTGAGAGTAGTAGGATCCTAGAGGAAAGTTCCAACAGCCATGGGAGGGACCTTTTGTCATCAAACATATCTTTTCAGGAGGAGTTGTGCGTTTCATCTCTCTCGATGGCGATGAATGCTCGTCCCCTTTTAATCTTGATACGCTCAAGAAATATTATGTTTGAAATGGAGAAAATGTCGTGTGTTTGATTTTTTTCCTTTCTAAAAAAACAAAGTTTCTTCATTTCACGTTATACCATGATTGTCAAAGATTTTTCTGAACGGAGTGAACACTTAAATCCCTTGTTTTCTATAAGAGCGTTTTTCAGAAAGTATATATCATGAGTTCAACATTGTTTTTTTTAATTTATATCCAAGCATGTATTCTATGACATTGTTTATGGATCCCTAGTTTTCATACTAGGGGAATTTTTGCAAATGCATTTAAAAAAACCTTTCAACATGATTGCAAATGTCAAGTTTCTAAAAAAAATCATGTTGAAGACTTGTTAACAAGAACACTGAGGGAATTTCTTTCATTTTTCTTTCAATTCATTGCTCTCGGCATTGAAAGAAGAACATTGAACTGTCTTTGGACCCGATTTCCCATTTTTGGGATAGGTAGGCAGCCTATCAAATAGGTTCAGTCGAAATCATTCAAAACATTTTATCCTTGGTGTAAAGAAAATCATGATCTTTGTTGTCATGAACCAACAAGGACATTATGAAACGAGTAAGCGCTATGACCAATTCTTAACTAGGGACTGGTTCCGAAAGTGGGTTAGAAGTCTTTCAAAAAAGACTCACGTGGAGAAGTTTTGTTTGTTGATTTCCTTTAAGATATCTTGCGATTGTTAAAAAATATTTTCAAACACATCGAGACACAGCAGAACCCAAACCTAACCTAAAAGTTGAGTGGATCAGGAGGATTGTTTGGATTCGCAAAATGAAATATATCTGAAAGAGAGATTGATTTGAAACTCTAAACAAAAAAATCAACGAGCAAAGTATTCATTAAAAGGTTGAGACTTTGAAATCACCATTGGGAAATTTCGTTAGGCGTATCAATTTGGTCATATATATACCGATGATACTAAAAAAATCAACGAACAAAGTATTCATAAAAAAGTTGAGGCTTTGAAATCACCGCTGGACAATCTCGATAGGTGTACCGATTTTATCAGATATACCGATGATACTAAAAAAAATTAATGAGCAAAGTATTTATCAAAATATTGAAATTTTGAATTTGTCGTTGGACAATCTCGTTAGGCGTGATGGCTCTATCATATATACCCCGACCATAAATTCATCAAGGCTTATAATTTTCAAGGATTTCTCTCTAAAAAAAGTGAAGGGGTAGATGAAACTCCGAAACATTTGGCTCAATGTGGTTCTAAAAGCATGAATACCAAGTCCTTATCCTAAGTCCAAAATTTGGTCACTTGATAAGTATAAAATTTGGTCAAATATACAATCTCCAATGTTCAATGACAATCTGATAGAAAAATTAAGTAAGTTAATTTTGTGGAACCAGCTAGACGAACTAAATAGTTGTCAACTTTCATGTGCAGGTACAGATCAAAACCGTATGAACCGGTTGGGGGCATCAAAAACCGGTTGCTGTTATACTTCAAAGAAACCAGTCTCAAGTAATCAAGTTAAAGATTAGAGGAACCGGTTTCACTTTCTCAAGCGACCGGTTAGCCAAGACATAAACTTACATACCAACCGGATAATACAGCATAAGACACAAAAACCGAAAAATTCAAACTTCAAGAGTGACATACCATGACGAAAGAAACGTGTCTTGAAAGAATAAAAGAAGATCAGATCCGATCGAAAGCATGCGAGGAAAGCAATGATGCTTTATTGATCCGAAGTTGACAACCGGAGGTGCATGCCCAACACGTGTCCAAATCTGAAAACCGGCTACGTCATCTTCTGCTCAGAGCTGCCTGCATGAATGCCAGGTGTTGAGGAAAATGAAGCGTGCAAGCAACCTTTCTGCATCAGGCGTGATAATGATCGACCAATCCGCAAGAGAGAGAAGAAAGTAACCGTTGGGTACTTTCAGCTATAAAAGGAAGATCAAACGTCTTCATTAAATGCATCATCAGTTCTGAAAGTTGTACATTACAAATTACGAAAAGCATTAAGTTAGAGAGATAAAGTCCTATACTGTAAAACCGGTGTGTCTAAAACCGGAGGCTTTTTGTGTGTTGTTGTGTAGAGTTGTTGTATTACATCAAAGTGTGAGTTTGGTGTAACCGGCGAGTAGCGAAGTTGGGCTCGACCGGAGGTACTGTTGTTAACTATAAAAGTTAGTGGAGATCCTTCTCATAACATGAGAAGAAGGGGTGACGTAGGAGGGTTTGCTCCGAACATCCATAAACAAATCCTTGTCTCGTGTTCTTTCTTTCGCTTTCATTTCTTGCTTACTTAACTTAAACCTCAAACCAATCATACTCCTAAAAACGGTCACTCATATCCATAAAACCAACTCCTTCTAAAGCATCATCTAAAGTCGCATAAGTTGCTTCAACCTGAAACAGACATTTCCGCCCTTGAACCCGGTTCAAGAGTCTGTGACAGATTGTGTAGTGCTGAGAACGGTTTTAGTCTCTAACCGGACTATCACCAAAGTAGTGTGTGTGTTGTAAGCGGCCACCCTTCTTATAAACCGGAAACACCCCGGTCCTCCAAGGGCGTCCCCGATCCTAACAAGTGGTATCAGAGCGAGGTTCTTAGCACTCAAGCAACCAAAGAAGATGGGAAGCATGACCCACAGCGACAAGCCGCCAATGCTAAACAGCGAAGCGTTTAGCAGTTGGAAGAAACAGATGTATCTACATCTGATTACGTTAGATGATGAGATGAGCCAAGTCCTGAAAGAGGGACCGATCAAGATCAACAAGGAGGCAGACCTATGGACGAGTGAAGATCGAAGACGGAGTAACCTGGACAACCATTGCATGAGGCACATCTATAAGGCCATAGATAATAACACTTTGAACAAAATATCAGAGTGTGAAAATGCAAAGGAAGCTTGGGAAACGATTATTCAGATCCACGAGGGAAACGAAAGAACCAAGGAGAACAAAATCTTGGTGGCTACGCAGAAGTATGAAAATATAAGGATGAAACCGGGGGAAAACATGAAGGAATTCAGCAACCGGTTCACCAGCGTAGTCAACGAGCTTCAAACACTCGGAAAGAAGTATGACAACCGAGAAGTGATCATCAAAGCCCTAAGATCTTTGCCAAGCACATGGGATATCAAGACCATGGTGATGAGGGAGTCAAGCACCCTTGGGCAGATGAAGTTGCATGATGTGTTCGAGGACTTGAAAGCCTACGAATTCGAGATCAAGTCTCGGATCGAAGACGAAGCATCCACATCAACCGCAACCAGAGCTTTGGTTACATCGGTGGAACCGGTGGCTCAAGTATCAACCGCACCGGCTCCAGTCAAAAACACCGATCAAATTACCGACGATGTGATGGCGATGCTAGCTCAGAAATTCGGGAAATTCATGAAGAAGAGCCAGCCACCATCTAATAATGATTTTAATTATAACTATGTAGATAAATCAAACAAGAGATGTTATAACTGTGATGGTTTTGGACATTTCAGGTCAGAGTGTAGAAAACCAAGAAGAGACGATAGAAAACCGGAAGGAAACTATCAAGGAAACAATTATCAAGGGAATAACTATCAAGGCAACCGGTATCAGGGAAACAATTATCAAGGGAACAACTACCGGGGAAACAACAACAACCAACGAAACGACTACCGGAGAAATGATGATCAACATGCTGATGAAGGAAAGGAAATTCAAAAGGCGCTCATTGCATCTGATGGTGGAAGCGAGTGGGCATACTCCGATAATGAAGATGGTGAAGAGAAAGTAACCTGCTTCATGGCAAACGGCGAAGAGGTATTCGATTTTTCTTCTGATGAGTTTACTAAAGAAGATCTGGTTTCTGCACTCAACCAAATAGTTGCTGAGTTCAAAAACATATCTGCGTACATACCAACTCCTGTAGAACCTAAAACCGAACAAACAAATAATGTATATGATAAAACATGTGAAATCGAAATGTATGAACCGGATGAACTATTCTCCGATAATGAGAAGACAGTTCAACCGGTAACCGAAACCGATGAACGAGCAATGTACGTCACTGTTGCGTGGGAGAGATCACGTCAAGCAGTGAAACAAATGTGTAACTACAAAAGACATCCGAAGTGTAGGTATGGTATCGGTTATGAACCAAATAAACAAAATGAAACAAAACAACCTAACGGGATGAAACTCACGAAAAATAATCTTCCATTTATAAAATTTGTCAAGAGTTCACAAACCGAAAATAACCTAAAACCGGAAGAAACGCTTAAATATGTAAGTCCTAACGAATCTGAAAAATGGCTTCATCCTGAGAGAAGGAAAGTCAACCGGAAACCAAGTAAACCTAATAAAACCCGACATCAAAGAAGCCCATCACCACATAAGGCATTCTTGAGCAACAACCAAGAAGTTAAGCCAAATATTATCAAAACAATAACCGGGAAAGTGATCCGACTCATTCAAGTCTGGATCCCAAAGGGACTAATCAACCATGGACCCAACTGAATGTAGGTACCAAAAAGGTGTAAATAATTGTTTGTTGCAGGTTAGGAGGAGCAACCGGCTAAAGAATTCGGAATGGTACTTAGACAGCGGATGCTCAAGGCATATGACCGGAAACAAGGAGCTACTAACCGACATCAAGTACGAAACCGGAGAAGTCATCACATTCGGGGATAACTCAAAAGGTAAAACCGTGGGCAAGGGTAAGATTGTCCATGGTGAATTATCCATAAGTAATGTATTGTTGGTAGAAAAACTAAGCTTTAACCTGTTAAGCATAAGTCAAAGGGTAGGAAACATTTACAAAGTAAATTGGAAAACTGATTTCGAAAAACCTGTGTGTATGATAGCCGGAAATGATCCAAACTGGCTTTGGCATAAACGGTTAAACCACTTGAATTTCAAAACAATTAACTTTATTTGTTCCAAGGAACTAGTTCACGGTTTTCCAAACGTTAAGTTTTCAAAAGATAAAGTATGTGCTGCATGTCAAATGGGGAAACAAGTAAAATCATCTTTCAAAAGTAAAGGAAATTATCAATCTGAAAAATGTTTAGAACTCTTGCATATGGATCTGTTTGGACCGGTTAAAGTAACTAGTTTAGGTGGCATGCATTATACTATGGTAGTTATTGATGACTATTCTAAATTTACCTGGGTTACTTTTCTAGCTTCTAAGAATCAAGCAACTCCAAACTTGATTAAACTGATTTTGAGAATACAAAATGAAAAATCCATTCGAGTAAACAAAATCAGAAGTGATAGAGGAACTGAGTTTATAAACAGTAATTTAACTACTTTTCTTTATGATTCCGGTATTAGGCACGAGTTGTCTAGTGCCAGAACTCCTCAACAAAATGTCCTGGCTGAGAGAAGAAACCGAACTCTCAAGGAAGCCGCAAGGTCAATGATAGCCGATTCGGGTATCGCTCAAAAGTTTTGGGCTGAAGCTATCAACACCGCTTGCTATACACAAAATCGATCTTTAGTAACTAAACGGTTTTCCAAAACTCCTTTTGAAATTTACTTTGATCAAGTTCCAAGTGTACGGTATTTTCGAATTTTTGGTAGTAAATATTTTGTTCACAATAACGGCAAGAATTACTTGACCGCCTTTGATGCTAAATCCGATGAGGGAATAATGTTGGGATATTCAGCTGTGAGTAAAGCCTACAGAATATACAATACTAGGACTTTAACAGTTGAAAAAACCGCACACGTTGTTTTCAATGAATCGGTTGAACGAAACACTGCATTACCCTTCGACCTTCACAACAGAATGGAAAATTTTAATATCTATTCTGATGATGAAGACGAGGTTCCGGTTTTTAGACGCTTTGTCAAGGACCAAGCGGTTGATGCTGAAATCCAGCCTGATCAAGCTGCTTTACCGCAGAAAGTTGACGCTTCGGTTTCTACTGAAGAAATCGGTCGGTCTGACTCTGTTCAGCCTACCGATCAGTCTAACCTTGATCAGCCAACCGAAAGCTTGGTAGACACGTCTTGGATTAACCTCAGAAGGAACAAAAATCATCCTCTTGAACTAGTAATAGGTAACATATCCTCACCCGTCCGAACTAGGAAACAAAATTTGGATCACTATGGAAACTCTACTTTCATATCACAAATTGAGCCGAAAAAGGTGGATGAAGCGTTGTCAGATCCAGATTGGATCTTGGCAATGCAAGAGGAATTAAACGAGTTTGAGAGAAATAAAGTCTGGTACCTAGTCCCTAGACCGAAAAACAAACCGGTTATAGGAACACGATGGGTATTCAGAAATAAACTCAATGAGGACGGTTTAGTTACGAGGAACAAAGCCCGGTTAGTGGCTCAAGGATACAAACAGGAAGAAGGCGTTGATTTTGAAGAATCATTTGCCCCTGTAGCTAGACTTGAGGCAATTTGTTAGGATCTAGATCGCCGCTGGTGAACCGGGGGTTGGACCGGTTAGCGGTTCACACTCGAAGGGTGGTGGTTAATCCGGTTAGAGATTAACACCGGGGTTTCAATACTACACAACCTGTCACAAACCCTTGAACTAGGTTCAAGCGCGGAAGAGGTTTGCTTTCAGGTTGAAGCGGCACGCTTGTATGATAGGCAGAATCGGTATTGTATAGTGGAGATTTGAAGTTTGATGGATCGGCTTTGGTAACCTGGAAGTTCGGTATGGTTAGGATTAAGTCGGTTATAGTGGTATAAGTCGGTCTAGTGATGAAACCGACAGACAGTAAATAACAAGACAGGTTTTATGGATGTTCGGAGATAAAACTCCTACGTCACCCCTTCCTCTCGAAACCGCGAGAAGGATATTCACTAAGGAATACAAGTACAAACCGATCGAGACTTATTTCCTGCTCGATAACACTCTTACAATTTATACCGAAATTGTAAAACACACTTCAACTTTCAACACTTAGGCTTTCTAACCCAGCACAATCTTATCACTTGTAGTAAATGCTCTCTCAAAAATGTGCCACAACGTATATCCTTCTTAAGTAACTGCATTTACTCTTCTTCAGCTACCTCCTTTTATAGGTGAAATATGCCAACGGTCATATTTCACTGCCTTGAATCTGATTGGCTGATCAGAGGTGCAGTGATTCAGTGTTTCAGAGGTTCAGACCTGCGGTCGTTTCCTCAGACCTGACGATCAACCTCAGACCTGGTATTGTCTCAGACCTGGTGGTCTGTTCTTCCGGTGTGTAAGACAAACCTGCCGGGTTTGTCTTTTACTTGATGTAGGCACTGTCTGTTGGACAATTGTCTGTACTTGGAAGATTTCCTTTCTGTCTTATCCCGAAGTGGAAGGATCCGGTAGTACTGTCTTCTGCAACCTACAGTCTTTCCTCAGACTTGCATGGATAAGGAAGTATTCAGTCTGTTCCTTTGGTATCGTTCTCAACAGATACCCGAAATGTCTTCTTGTACTGGTCGGTCATTTGACTTGGCCGAAGGTCTTTCAGTATGAGTGATGTAACCAGACTTCTTCCGGTTATTTATCTCTTATGGATGATCGGCTGTTTGATGAATCTGGTTTTAAGCTTTGGCCGATCCTTTCTTTGTGCGGTCACGTTCCGAATACTCTTGATCGGTTTGGTAGCTTGACCGGTTAGGTTTCTTTAGTTGGTTCTCTTGTTCATCCGGTCCGGTTCCTTGTTTCTGCATGGAAAGTTTATTTAAGTTAGGTTTATTTGAACCGGTCTGAATTTATCTAACAATTTCTCCCTTTTTGATTATTTTATTTAAAATTATCAAAATCATGTAAGTTTGCAACCGTAGGCCGGTTGTTTTGTTTGTCCGGTTTTTTGAAAAAGACTTAGAGAATTTTTCGAAAAATTTTGAGAGAAAAGTTTTGGAAGAGTCTTTATCTTTTATCTAACAATTTCTCCCTTTTTGATTATTTTATTTAAAATTATCAAAACTAAGTAGAAATGCAAAATAAGGCCGGATTCAAAAATAACTATATATATTTATATATATATGACCGGAAAAGACAAAATATATAGAAATACTAAGGCCAATAAGAAAAGGAAGGATAGTCCCTATTCAGAGTCCGTGAAGTCATAGACGCTCTTCTTTTTCTTCTTCGGTTGCTGTTGCCCGGTCGGTTCGGAAGATCGTCGCCTTTTAGACCGGGACCGCAGTTGTTCTTCGACTTCATCCTCGACTTGGTCGGCTTGCTGCGATGTACCCGTGATGACCGGTTCAGATACCTCTTTGAGCAGCTCGGCTATCTGAACTTTCTTAGGGGCCTCCCTCTGTCTCTTTTTCGGTGCTGAAGCGGAGGCGGCCGCCTTCTTCTTCTTGTGTTCCCAAGCGAAGCCGTCCAGCCTCCATGCTTCCCTTTCCAACCGTGCGGCATCCTCCGCAGCTCGGGAGGCTACTTTCTCAGCAAACCCTGGGAATATGGCCTCAGCATTTTTAAGTCGCGCGGCTTCCACTTTCGCTTCCGTCAGTTGAGACGATCGCGGCGCCTCTTTATCTTTGCTAGCTTCGGCGTCCAGCGCATCCTGGACCCTTTTAGCCACTTGAGCATCAGCCTCTATGGCCGCGGCGTCCGCGTTCTCCTTAGCCTTTAGAATTTCGGCCATCTGTTCGGAAAGTGCCTTTACTTCGGCCACGAGACTCTCGTTTGTCTTCTCGAGTTCGGAGACCCGGTTAATTGTCGTGTCGACCCGTTCGAAATCTTTCTTTAAATCTGAGGTTACATCCTCCAGAGTAGCGGTTCGCTGAACACATTTCTCGCGCTCACCCGCTTCTTCCCACAGACCGATGCCGAGTTCTGAGAGTCGTTCTTGATGTTTTTCTAGAAGCAGCCTTGTCACGTCGGTGAACTTCATGGCCGAATCAACTATTCTGTTGGATCTATCCTTGAATGGTTGAAGCTCGGACACGTTGTGTTCTTGTATGCGGTCATCGATCCGTTCCGATATGGATGCTTCAAGCTTTTGAAGTCGGTCCTCAACCCATTCTTTAGCAACGCATTCTTTAGTAAGCTCTGAAGCAGTGACTTCCGGTGGTGGAGGAGGTGATTGCTCCGTGAGATTTGGATCGGCTCTTTCACTGGATTCTATCGGTGCAGCATTCTCTTTAGGAAGTTCTAATTGTGCCGCATCCTCCCTGATCGGTGCCTCAACATCCAATATCGGTGCCTCAACCTCCAATATCGGTGCCTCAACCTCCAATATCGGTGCCTCAACCTCCCTTGGAGGTGTTGGACAGTTAACCGGAAATTTTTCGATTACCGGAGCAGTATAGACCGGTACTTGCATTCGGCTGCATATCGTTTCCAGCCGCTCGATTTCTTGAATTATTTCCCTTTTGGCTTTTTCAAGCCTTGTTAACACCCGCGGTGCTACGGTGTCCACCGATCCCGTCTTCTTGATCTCTTCCTTAATTTTCCGGATGCGCTTTCTTAGTTTCCGAAGTTGGATCCTTGGTAACAAGAGACAAGTTCGACTTTGTACCTCTTGAATTGTGTTGGATTTTGTGAGGCTCATCATCAGGTCCTCCACTTCCTCCAGTCTGTCGATGCATTGCTTTTCCGTGTGGCCCGGTAGGATTTCTCTATATGGTGTACTGAACCGGTGCTCATGCCACTCCAAGTATAGCTCTTCAACGTCGTCGGCTCGCTTGTTGACGCCCTGAATGATTTTCTGGGCTAATCTATCGGCCTCTGCTTCCTCGGCCTCCTCCCTCTCTGTGTTGCCGCCTTCAGTATCGGCTTCTTTATCAACCTCTTCTTCACTACCCTCGGTGGTTTCAGGGTTGGTGTTTGGTTCGGCATCCTTTGGATTCTGAGCCGAATGATTGACGTCATTGACCGTTCTATCATCGGTCCTCTCCGTGTCGGTTTGCGCAGAGGACCACTCCTCATCTTCTGTTTGTTGTGGTGGGTCTAAGAAGGTTATCTTTTCTTTGCCTTTTCCTCCGGTCTTTTCTTTGGCCGGGGCATCTTTCTTTGCGGCTTTCTTCTTTCGGCCACCTGTGGAACTGGGGGCCGGCTGCGTTCTTTCAAGGAATTGCCTTGATCTAATGAGGCATCGTTTTGCAACAGCGACGCCGGGACCGATGTTGAGATTTAAGTGGAGGAATATCTTACCGAGAGGCACGGCGTATCCCCACGACCGGGTTGAGTCTGGTTTCACCATATCCATGAGGTTGCTAAATACCGATCTTGCCCAGTTGACCTCTTTTCCCTCCATCAGACCGATTAGCATTTTTATTTTGTCCCTTGTGAGGTTGTTGAGGTTTCCTCCCCTTGCCAGGATCGCCCTTTTGAAAATGTCACATATCGGGATATACGCTCTGATACCAATTGTTAGGATCTAGATCGCCGCTGATGAACCGGGGGTTGGACCGGTTAGCGGTTCACACTCGAAGGGTGGTGGTTAATCCGGTTAGAGATTAACACCGGGGTTTCAATACTACACAACCTGTCACAAACTCTTGAACTAGGTTCAAGCGCGGAAGAGGTTTGCTTTCAGGTTGAAGCGACACGCTTGTATGATAGGCATAATCGGTATTGTATAGTGGAGATTTGAAGTTTGATGGATCGACTTTGGTAACCTGGAAGTTCGGTATGGTTAGGATTAAGTCGGTTATAGTGGTATAAGTCGGTCTAGTGATGAAACCGGCAGACAGTAAATAACAAGACAGGTTTTATGGATGTTCGGAGATAAAACTCCTACGTCACCCCTTCCTCTCGAAACCGCGAGAAGGATATTTTTAAGGAATACAAGTACAAACCGATCGAGACTTATTTCCTGCTCGATAACACTCTTACAATTTATACCGAAATTGTAAAACACACTTCAACTTTCAACACTTAGGCTTTCTAACCCAGCACAATCTTATCACTTGTAGTAAATGCTCTCTCAAAAATGTGCCACAACGTATATCCTTCTTAAGTAACTGCATTTACTCTTCTTCAGCTACCTCCTTTTATAGGTGAAATATGCCAACGGTCATATTTCACTGCCTTGAATCTGATTGGCTGATCAGAGGTGCAGTGATTCAGTGTTTCAGAGGTTCAGACCTGCGGTCGTTTCCTCAGACCTGACGGTCAACCTCAGACCTGGTATTGTCTCAGACCTGGCGGTCTGTTCTTCCGGTGTGTAAGACAAACCTGCCGGGTTTGTCTTTTACTTGATGTAGGCACTGTCTGTTGGACAGTTGTCTGTACTTGGAAGATTTCCTTTCCGTCTTATCCCGAAGTGGAAGGATCCGGTAGTACTGTCTTCTGCAGCCTACAGTCTTTCCTCAGACTTGCATGGATAAGGAAGTATTCAGTCTGTTCCTTTGGTATCGTTCTCAACAGATACCCGAAATGTCTTCTTGTACTGGTCGGTCATTTGACTTGGCCGAAGGTCTTTCGGTATGAGTGATGTAACCGGACTTCTTCCGGTTATTTCTCTCTTATGGATGATCGGCTGTTTGATGAATCTGGTTTTAAGCTTTGGCCGATCCTTTCTTTGTGCGGTCACGTTCCGAATACTCTTGATCGGTTTGGTAGCTTGACCGGTTAGGTTTCTTTAGTTGGTTCTCTTGTTCATCCGGTCCGGTTCCTTGTTTCTGCATGGAAAGTTTATTTAAGTTAGGTTTATTTGAACCGGTCTGAATCTATCTAACACAATTAGAATATTTTTAGCATACGCAGTTTTCAAAAATTTCAAAGTTTTTCAAATGGATATTAAGAGTGCTTTTTTAAACGGTAAAGTAAATGAAGAGGTGTATGTTAACCAACCTCCAAGTTTTAAAAATCCAGAACATGAAAATCACGTTTACTGGCTGAATAAAGCCCTTTACGGTTTGAAACAAGCTCCAAGAGCTTGGTATGATACAATAACACAATTTCTATTTGATCACAAATTTACAATAGGTTCGGTAGACAAAACACTTTTCAAATTTGAAAGAAAGGAATAAATCTTACTTGTTCAAATTTATATTGATGATATCATATTCGGATCAACCGATCCAAAATTATGTGACAAATTTTCGAAAATGATGACTGATAGATTTCAAATGAGTATGATGGGAGAATTGAGTTTCTTTCTAGAACTTCAGGTTAAGCAGATTGAAGCCGGAACTTTCATAAGCCAACCGAAGTATACAGCCGAACTGCTAAAAAAATTTGGGATGGATACATGTGCCGAAGCGGCTACGCCAATGAGTCCTTCAGTAAAGCTGGACAAAGATGATGATGGTCAAGCCGTTGACATCACAACATATCGAGGAATGATCAGATCGATGCTATATCTAACAGCCAGTCGTCCTGACATTTTGTTTGCGGTTGGAGTGTGCGGGAGGTTCCAAGCAAATCCAAAGCAATCTCATTATACGGCGGCCAAAAGAATTCTAAAATATTTAAAGGAAACTCAAGAAGTGGGACTTTGGTACCCAAAAGACTCGAGCTTCAATCTAATAAGCTACTCAGATGCCGATTACGCAGGATGCAAAATCGACAGAAAGAGTACAAGTGGAACCTGTCAGTTTCTGGGTGACCGGTTAGTCACTTGGAGTAGCAAGAAACAAACATCCGTTGCAACCTCAACCGCAGAGGCAGAGTACATAGCGGCTGGAAGCTGATAGAAAAATTAAGTAGATTAATTTTAGAACCGACCAGATAAACTAAACAGAGATTAATTTTCATGTGCAGGTACTTAAAAAACCGGAACCGGTTGAGGCATCAAAAACCGGTTGCTACTACATCAAAGAAACCAGCCTCAAGTGATCAAGTTAAAAGATCACAGGAACCGGTTTCACTTTCTCAAAGCGACCGGTTAACGAAGAACAAAAGATTACATTCCAACCGGATCATAATGCACAAGACACAGAAACCGGATAGTACAGATCAAAAGTCAGAAGATTCAAATCTCAAGAGTGACGTACCATGACGGAAGAAACGTGTCTCGAAAGAATAAAAGAAGATCAGATCCGATCAGAAGCATGCGAGGAAAGCAATGATGCTTTGTTGATCCGATGCTGACAGCCGGAAGCGGATGTTCAACACGTGTATCAATCTGAAAACCGGCTATGTCATCATATGCTCAGAGTCACCTGCATGAATGCCAGATGTTGAGGAAGTTGAAGCGTGCAAGCAACCTTTCTGCAAACAGGCGTGCTAATGATCGACCAATCCGCAAGAGAGAGAAGAAAGTAACCGTTGGCTATTTTCAACTATAAAAGGAAGACGGATCGTCTTCATTCAATGCAGTTCGGTACTTGTAGTTGTGAGCATCATAAATTCTGAAAGTGATAAAGCATTAAATTCTAGAGAGATAAAGTTCTGTATTCTAAAATCGGTGTGTTTAAAACCGGAAGCCTTCTGTGTGTGTTTGTATTGAGATGTTGTATTACATCAAAGTGTGAGTTTGGTGTAACCGGCGAGTAGCGAAGTTGGGCTCGACCGGAAGTGTAATTGTAACTCTAAAGAGTTAGTGGAGATCCTTCTCATAACCTGAGAAGAAGGGGTGACGTAGGAGGGTTTGCTCCGAACATCCATAAACAAATTTCTTGTCTCGTGTTCTTTTCTTTGCTTTCATTTCTCACTCACTTAACCTTAACCTCAAAAACAATCATACTCCTAAAACCGGTCACTCATATCCATAAAACCTACTCCTTCTAAAACATCATCTAAAAGTCGCATTCGTTGCTTCAACCTGAAACAGACATTTCCGCCCTTGAACCCGGTTCAAGAGTCTGTGACAGGTTGTGTAGTGCTGAGAAAGGTTTTAGTCTCTAACCGGACTATCACCAAAAAGTGTGTGTTGTAAGCGGCCACCCTTACCGAAACCGGAAAACACCCCGGTCCTCCAAGGGCGTCCCCGATCCTAACAAGTGGTATCAGAGCGAGGTTCTTAGCACTCAAGCAACCGAAGAAAATGGGAAGCATGACCCACAGCGACAAGCCGCCAATGCTAAACAGCGAAGCATTTAGCAGTTGGAAGAAACAGATGTATCTACATCTGATAACGTTAGATGATGAGATGAGCCGAGTCCTGAAGGAAGGACCGATCAAGATCAACAAGGAGGAAAGCCTATGGACAAGTGAAGATCGGAGAAGAAGCAACCTGGACAACCATTGCATGAGGCACATCTATAAGGCTATAGATAACAACACTTTGAACAAAATATCAGAGTGTGACAATGCAAAGGAAGCCTGGGAAACGATCATTCAGATTCACGAGGGAAATGAAAGAACCAAGGAGAATAAAATCTTGGTGGCTACGCAGAAGTATGAAAACATAAGGATGAAACCGGGAGAAAATATGAAGGAATTCAGCAACCGGTTCACCAGCGTAGTAAACGAGCTTCAGACACTCGGAAAGAAGTATGACAACCGAGAAGTGATCATCAAAGCTTTAAGATCACTGCCAAGCACGTGGGATATCAAGAACATGGTGATGAGGGAGTCTAGCACCCTTGGGTAGATGAAACTGCATGATGTGTTCGAGGATCTGAAAGCCTACGAATTCGAGATCAAGTCTCGGATCGAAGATGAAGCATCCACATCAACCGCAACAAGAGCTTTGGTCACATCGGTGGAACCGGCGGCTCCAGTATCAACCGCACCGGCTCCAGTCAAAAACACTGATCAAATAACCGACGATGTGATGGCAATGCTAGCCCAGAAATTCGGGAAATTCATGAAGAAGAGCCAGCCACCATCCAATAATGATTTTAATTATAACTATGTAGATAAATCAAACAAGAGATGTTATAACTGTGATGGTTTTGGATATTTCAGGTCAGAGTGCAGAAAACCAAGAAGAGACGTCAGAAAGCCGGAAGGAAACTATCAAGGAAATAATTATCAAGGAAACAACTATCAAGGCAACCGGTATCAGGGAAACAATTATCAAGGAAACAACTATCGGGGAAACAACAACAACAACCAACGAAACGACTACCGGAGAAATGATGATCAACATGCCGATGAAGGAAAGGAGATCCAAAAAGCTCTCATTGCATCCGACGGTGGAAGCGAGTGGGCATATTCCGACAACGAAGATAATGAAGAGAAAGTAACCTGCTTCATGACAAACGACGAAGAGGTATTTGATTTCTCGTCTGATGAGTTTACTAAAGAAGATTTAGTCTCTGCACTCAACCAAATGGTTGCTGAGTTCAGAAATATATCTGCATATATACCAACATCTGTAGAACCTAAAACCGAACAAATAAATGATGAAAACAATAAAACATGTGAAATCAAAACATATGAACCGGATGAACTATTCTCGGATAATGAGGAGACAGTTCAACCGGTAATCGAAACCGATGAACGAGCAATGTACGTCACGGCTGCGTGGGAGAGATCACGTCAAGTAGTGAAACAAATGTGTAACTATAAACGACATCCGAAGTGTAGATATGGTATCGGTTATGATCCAAGTAAACAAAATGAAACAAAACAATCTAACGGGATGAAACTAACGAAAAACAATCTTCCATTTATAAAATTTGTCAAAAGTTCACACACCGAAAGTGACTTAAAACCGGAAGAAGCGCTTAAATATGTAGGTCCTAACGAATCTGAAAAATGGCTTCATCCTGAGAGAAGGAAAGCCAACCGGAAACCAAGTAAAAATAATAAAAACCGACATCAAAGAAGCCCATCACCACATAAGGCATTCTTGAGCAACGACCAAGAAGTTAAGCCAAATATTATCAAAACAATAACCGGGAAAGTGATCCGACTAATCCAAGTCTGGATCCCAAAGGGACTAATCAACCATGGACCCAACTAAATGTGGGTACCAAAAAGGTGTAAATAATTGTTTGTTGCAGGTTAGGAGGAGCAACCGGTTGAAGAATTCTGAATGGTACTTGGACAGTGGATGCTCAAGGCATATGACCGGAAACAAGGAGCTACTGACCGACATCAAGTACGAAACCGGAGCATTCATCACATTCGGGGATAACTCAAAAGGTAAAACCGTGGGCAAAGGTAAGATTGTCCATGGTGAATTATCCATAAATAATGTGCTGTTAGTAGAAAAATTAAGCTTTAATTTACTAAGCATAAGCCAAATGTGCGATGTGGGCTACAAAGTTGAATTTCATAAAAACTCATGCTTGGTCAAAAATCAAGACAATGACACTTTGTTAACCGGTAACCGGATAGGAAACATTTATAAAGTAAACTGGAAAACTGATTTCGAAAAACCTGTGTGTATGATAGCCGGAAATGATCCAAACTGGCTTTGGCATA